>NW_027224267.1:0-135000 GCF_023699985.2 Odocoileus virginianus
GGGTGAAAGACAGGGAAGCCTGCCGTGCTGCAGTTTATGGGGTTGCAAAGAGTTGGACATGATTTAGTGACTAAACGACAAACGACAACAGGAAGCGAGGGAAGTAGACAGAGTAACTTGAGGGTCTGCTGCAGGTGATGAAAGTGCATTAAGGTGAGCTCGAAGGTAACTACCAGAACTGAAAGCAGAGTGATAAGAAGTTGCCTTTTGAGGGATGGGGCAGGGCACCTGTAGAATTAGAAATCCTTCTCTGTTACTGGATTTTTAATTTGCATCAAAGTGATACATACACATGAGTTCAAATCCCACTCGTCTATGTATCACCTTAATGCAAATTAAAGCACACACGCAGATACGTACCATTAAAGCAGAAGGTCATTACCATTGTCGGCCTTTATTTGTTCAGTAAAGAGATGCTGAGTCCCCCGCTGCTGGGCCGGGCCTGGGTGTGCAGTGGTCAGTAGAGCTAATGTAATTCCTGTCTCTGTGGCCATCAGTCTCAAGAGTCAGACAGTGCACAGAGATGCCGCCGCAGGTCCTGACATCTCCCAAGGAGGAAACGGAAGACAGTGGCAGGCAGCACGGGGTGGGCAGGCGGGCTCTCCTTGGCGGCCGCAGAGCTGAGGCCTGGAGGAGAAGGAGCTGGCACTTTGGAGAGAGTTCTGAGAGCGGCAAAGGCCAGAGGGGCCGGAAGGCAGAGGGGGCCAAGAGTGACGGGGAGGGATGCCTCCTCAGCTGGGCCACATGACTGCGGGTGTCCTCGGCCCTGGGGTGTGGCCAGAGTTTGTGATAATGGGTTATAGCTTCAAGCCACCTTATTTACTTAACACAGAAACAGTTTTCTTTTTGTGGATCTTCGGATTTATGTCCCACCAACCCACCACAGTAAGTGTGAAGTTGGGAGGTTAATTAAGCCATGTGAAGATCCGTTGTTTTTAGCACGTTGGTCACTTTCGTACTTGGCCATCGTTTGGTGTGGATCTGACCCCAGTTTACATCGGGGGCTGCTCTCCACCTTCTTTGGTAAGAGCGGTGCATTCCGCGGCCTTCGCCACACCCAGGGTTTTCTGTGCCAGTCAGGGTGTTCACTCCCCTGTTGTTCTAACCTTCTTCCTTTTCTCAGAAGCCAGGAAGGATATTTTTATCGTCCGCCGCAGTGCCGTCCAGCCCAGCTCCCTGCGGTGTGCAGGTGTCTGTGTCTGCATGAACCCAGCCGCTTCTGGTTGCACGTGGCCCGTGGGCTCTGGAAGCGTGACTGCTGTGGCTGAAGTGCTTTTGTTTGGTCTAATTTCGGTTAAATTGGAACAGCCATGTGTGGACTGGAGTGTGAGCGGCTGTGCCCTGCTCAGGAGCCCCGGCCGGGCATTGGGGCACCTGGGTTTTGCAGCTCATGTCTTTGGAGATTGTTCGGTTGGTCCTTATTGTTCCTTATTCAGTCACTCAGTCACGTCTGACTCTGTGACCCCATGGACTGCAGCACGCCCGGCCTCCCTGTCCATCACCATCTACCGGAGCTTGTTCAAACAAGTCCATGGAGTCGGTGATGCCATCCAACCATCTCGTCCTCTGTCGTCCCCTTTTCCTCCTGCCCTCAATCTTTCCTGGCATCAGGGTCTTTTCCAATGAGTCAGTTCTTCACATCAGGTGGCCAAAGTATTGGAGCTTCAACTTCAGTATCAGTCCTTCTAATGAACTGGTTGGATCTCCTTGCTGTCCAATGGACTCTCAAGAGTCTTCTCCAACACCACAGTTCAAAAGCATCAATTCTTTGGCGCTCTGCCTTCTTTATGGTCCAGCTCTCACATCCATACATGACTATTAGAAAAACCATAGCTTTGACTAGACAGATCTTTGTCAGCAAAGTAATGTCTCTGCTTTTTAATATGCTCTCTAGGTTTGTCATAGTTTTTCTTCCAAGGGGCAAATGTCTTTTAATTCATGGCTGTAGTCACCATCTGCAGTTATTTTGGAACCCAAGAAAATAAAGTCTTTTTTCCATTTTTTCCCCGTCTATTTGCCATGAAGTGATGGGACTGGATGCCATGATCTTAGATTTTTGAATGCTGAGTTTTAAGCCAGCTTTTTCACTCTCCTCTTTCACCTTCATCAAGATGCTCTTTAGTTCCTCTTCGCTTTCTGCCATTAGAGTGGTGTCATTTGTGTATCTGAGGTAATTGATATTTCTCCAGGCAATCTTGATTCTGGCTATGCTTTCTCCAGCCCAGTGTTTCCCATGATGTGCTCTGCATCGTCATTTACGACTTGAAATAGCTCGCTCGAATTCCATCCCCTCCACTAGCTTTGTTCGTCGTGATGCTTCCTAAGGCCCCCTTGACTTTGCATTCCAGGATGTCTGGCTCTAGGTGAGTGATCACACCGTCATGGTTATTTGGTTCTTCAGGATCTTTTTCGTACAGTTTTTCTGTGTATTCTTGCCACCTCTTCTTAGTATCTTTTTTTTTCTTAGTATCTTTTGTTTTCATTAGGTTCATATCGATTCTGTTCTTCATTGTGCCCGTCTTTACATGAAATGTTCCCTTGGTATCTCTAATTTTCTTGAGGAGACTCTAGTCTTTCCCATTCTGTTGTTTTCCTCTATTTCTTTGCACTGATCACTGAGGAAGGCTTTCTTATCTCTCCTTGCTATTCTTTGGAACTCTGCATTCAGATGGGTATATCTTTCCTTTTCTCCTTTGCTTTTTGCTTCTCTTCTTTTCTCAGCTATTTGTAAGGCCTTCTCAGACAACCATTTTGCCTTTTTGCATTTTTTTTCTTGGGGATGGTTTTGATCACCGTGTACTGTCAGTATTTGTAAATAAAGGTGATGGGTGTGTATAAACGCCTTGTTTCTAGCTCCTTGTGTATTTTGACACCATTTCTTTTAAGCACACTAGGGGGCAGAATTACTGTGTTAATTGGTTTTGAGATAAAATTACATCTTGTACTTTTATATAAATAAGGTGTCTTTAGCATCTAAAGTTGGTAATTTTTGTTTTTGCGTTGGTTAAACAGTGACGATAATTTCACCCCTGCCCTGAAAATTGAAACCTTTGAATTTGCCCATTTCAGGTGTTATTTCTTAAAATAGGAACCAGTCTCAGTAAGGGCCTTGTGTTCTCGCTGTTACCCCTCGTGTTGGAGGAGGGCTATGAGCCCCACAGTCATTGGCCTGTGTTGGATTCCATCTGGCGCAAACAGACAAGAAAGCACCTGCTCTCCACTTTACAAACGCTGGGAAACCAGCTCCCCACATGGAAGTGGGGGGCGGGGGGGGCGGCAGCGGGCTGACAGTGTGCATCGCTTTGCCGCGGGCAGGGCTGGGTCTGGCCTGTGGCCACCGTGAGGCTCCCTGCTGCTCGCCGAGTTGTCCAGTCGCCCCGTTGCCTGCCCTTCCCCACCGCCCTCCAGATGCCTGCCCAGCTGCGGGCAGCACTCCTGGCCCCCTCGCTGCCTTCCTGCAAGCAGAGCTCGCTTCCCGGTGTTCCCAGAAGGGCCTGTGTTCCGCTGTATGTGTGCGCCCAAGTGGCATTTCTACTTTGTGGAGAAAGTCATGTCCTCACGTCCCTGGGGTGGGTGCGTCTGGGACGGGGCAGGGAGATGGCTTGTGGAGCTGGCTTCGTGTCCATCCAGAGGTGGGCTAGCAGAGAGCGTGAATCCACTCTCCCCTGGGGGGATCTTCCGGGCCCTAAGGAGGATGCTGTGGGGAAGCTGGAGCAGAGCCTGCCTGGGTCTGCCGCTGACGTGCAGGGCTGAGCGTGGGTGCCTGCCTGCCTGGCCACCCAGGTGGGTGTGCCATGGTGGGCGTGGGGGCCACCTGGCCCTCAGCTTGCTGAAGCCTGCAGACGGCCGTGCCCTGCCCGCCTGCAGGGCTGTGGCTCGGGCTGTCCTGGCTGCGGTGACCTGACTGCAGGCTGCATAGGGGCTGCTGCTCTTTTGTGGGGCCGCGTCCACTGTCGGCACCAGCGAGGCTTCCTGCTCAGAGCCTGTGGAGAGCCTGGTCTCTCTGGGGAGGAGGGGACGGTGGGGCGCCTGCTTCCATGGCCGCTCGGTTAAGGAAGCGAGTTGTCGGGCTGGAGTTTCCTGAGTGCCAGGTGCCATGAACGTGTGAACGTAGGAAGGAGCGCTGCGTGCACCCCTCTGGTGTAAAAGCTTCTCGTGACTGTGAAGCGTTGGGCCGCGGCGAGCAGCGCAAACGTGTCCCGGTAATCCGCTCTATTCCGGGTTGTTTCCAGGGACGTTCCGGAGGATCACCGCGGCGGCCTCGAGGCTGCTGACGGACAGCGCGGACGGCGGCTTCTACAGCCTGGAGAGCCTGAACGCGCGGGTGCGCTCCATGGTCCCCACGCACCCGGCACTGGTGCTGCTCTGGTGTCAGGTCCTGCTGCTCGTCAGCCACACCGACTACGGCTGGTGGGCGGAGCTGCAGCAGACCCCCAGGTACGTGCGTGCTCTCCCCGGCAGGCCCGCCCGGCTCCTGCGCCTGGCTCGCGGCAGCCGGAGCTCGGCTGGTCTTCCCCAGGCGTTGAAAGGTTCTGCTGCCCATTCCTCTTTCTTTCCTGGACACCATTGCAGGGAAATGTGGTTTGACTGCAGGCATTCAAAGCAGCCGCTGCTTTTCACATGTGATTTCCTCCACAAGCTTTTGACACTGTTCCGTCTTATGGGCCATTCTTGCCATGCTGTGTCCCTCCTGCTGGGTTCTTGTTCTTAAATTGGTTCCACAGCCAGACATGTTGCAACGTCCTAACTTTGTTATAAGTTAAATGTGGTTCTGCTTATTCTTAGATAATGCAGTCATTATTTAGCAGCGTTTCAAAACTACCTTATTTTTTGTCGTTCAGAACGACTTACAAAGTATGTGATTATGGGTGGCCCTTTCTTTGTAAAAAGTTTTCAGGTCTGACTCTCTTGCCCAGCCACGAGTGCCTATGTGGAGATAAAAGCTTTGATCTCCACCCCTCCCCGCCCCCACCCAAAACTGAGTCCCCAGGGCAGTGTTTCTGGAAGACTCTGGAGGCCCCCCCGCCCTCAAGGAGAGAAAGCTCTGGGAACAGAAGGCTGCAGGGCCAAGGTTAGCCCCTCTCCGCTCGGCCTGTGAGACAAGCCCTGTGCAAGCACACCGCCCTGTGCTGTGAACCGCGGGGTGTGCGGAGGAGGAGTCAGGTTTCCGGCCTCCGCGTGCTCACGGCGAGCTGGGGGAGCAGAGCCCTGCGTGTCTGACCTGCTTAGAGGACAGTGTAAGCCCGCCACGATGGCTTCATGCCATCAGAGTGAGGAACAGAGAGTCAGAGTCCTTCCTTGAGAGCTTCGCCAGGGGGGCTCGTTCAGATCAGGTTCGATTCACCCCAAGAGCGGGGGCCCGGGACTCTGCATTTCTGCCCTGCTCCTGGGGTGGCCGGTGTCTGGTCTGAGGGGCCTGCTCTGTACCGAGGCCGTATGTCCTTCTGAAGATTGTGCCTCAAGAGTAACGAGGGCTTGTTCCAAGGACCAGGCCCACTGTTGGACCTGATGGCCGGGTACTCAGGAATTGGGGTGCTGGCCTCTTGTGTTCTTGCCACCTGCCCAGAACGAGTCTGGGGAGTCTCACCACGACCTCCCCGTCATACCAGGCAGACCTAGGTGGGGCGGGCCCTGAGCTAGCTGTGAGTACCCATGGGTGCTGGGCGGGCGGACAGAAGTGAAACGGCACCCACCACCGTAATGGACCCGTCTGCCCCTCTGCAGAGCTTCTCAGCCCCCCGACTCTCTACCTCGTCTTCTGCCTCCTCTTGACCTGTGGGGCGTGGTGAGGGCAGAGGCGGACCCAGAGCGGCTTCCGGAGGAGATGGGAGGGCTGACCCCGGCCTGGTGACATGGACAGCCTTCCACAGAAGGCTCATGTGGGCTCTCCAGCAGTGTGGGACAGTGTCGTGGGCTGTGTGGAACTGAGTGTTTGGGTGAAAAGACATAAGGATGTGGGACAGACAAGTGCAATTCTGTGATCCTCAGTTGCGTTCCAGATCTGGGGGATGAAACCACGAGAAAGGACAGTATTGGGACAACAGAGTGCATTCGAATGTGAGCTCTACATAACCTGCTGTTGCTTTGGGTTTTGAGTAGTTCTTACACCTGCCGAGGCATTTAGGGGCGCAGTCTCTTGACCTGCAGATGACTCTTGAATGGTGCAGGCCCCAGAACTGCATGTATGTGGAGTGTACATGTGTGTGTGTAGAGCATGTGCACGTGTAAAGTGAGTATGTGTGTGTGTGCGTGTGCCTGAGCACAAAAGTGGTGACTTACTAGTAGTTGAATCTAGGTGAAGAGTATGTGACTGTTAATTGAATTTTTCTTTCAGTTTTTCTGTTGGCTTGAAAGTTTTCAAAATAGAAGTGAAGGAAGAAAGATGGGCCAGGGCCTTTAGAGAGCAGCTCCAAACAGTGGTGGGGAGGAGGTCTGCTCTAGAGGGAAGTAGAATAACAGGAAATGGGGACACAAGAGTTTCCGGGTGAGAGGTTGAAGGTCGTGGGCCACCCCTTATGAAACAGCATTACCGAGAATTAGCGAGAGTGGATGGGCTTTGAGGCACAGACCTCAGCTTTGTGATGCTGATTTGGTTTTTGCAAGATTTTTACAGTCGAACTTACGTTTTCCTGGTTTCTCTCCATATGTTAGCAGATACAGGAAGCTAGTCCATCCTTGGTTCTTAGCTCAGTCACTGCTTCCTTGGGCAAGCTTCCTGATTTCTCTTCGGTTGCTGAAGTCTCACACTGTCTGCTCTCACCGCAGCCTTTGCCTCTGTTTTTAGTATATGTGCTGCCGAAGCGAGCACCCTTTGCCTCTTTTTTGTGGCATGTGTTGAGACTGTCATTTGATATTTATTTGAGTGGCAATTTGGTTTCCATCTCTCTCTCTCTCCCCCTTAGAATATAATCCCCACAAGGGCCCTTATTGTATTCCCAGCACTAACATGAGTTAGTGATTTAATTACCCTGATAATAGAAGCAATAATAATATGTTGGTAAAACCCTTTTATGTATAGATCACAAGCACTTATATAGCACCAAGTGTCAGCCAGGTATTGTTTTAAGGGCTTCCTGTTATAATAAGTTATTAAAACTCTAGTAATGTGCGTATATTACAGACAAGATAACTTCTTTTCCCAGAGAAGTTAGGTAACTTGCCGACAGTCACAAGTTAACATGCATGTGTGCATATGTGGTCCCCCCCTTGTTTATTTCACCTGTTACAGCTTAAACTGTCGTCTTAGTGTGCATTCATTTCTGGACTCTGTGTGCTGTTTCATTGGTCTGTGCGTCTGGGTTTAGGTCAGTGCCGTATTGTTTTGATTACTGTAGGTTGTGTAGTTTGAAATCAGGGAGCACGATACCTCCAGTTTTGTTCTTATTTCTCAAGCTTGCGTTGGCTCTTCAGAGTCTTTTATAGGTTCTGTGTGAATTTTAGAATTTTTGGTTTAAGTTCTGTGAAAAATGCCACTGGAATTTGGATAGGGATTGCAGTGAATTTATAGGTTGCTTTGTGTGTTGTGGGCATTTTAACAATATTGTTGTTTAGTCATTCAGTTGTGTCCGACTCTGTGGGACCCCCATGGACTGTAGCCTGTCATGCTCCTCTGTCCATGGCATTTCCCAGGCAGGAATACTAGAGTGGGTGGCCATTTCCTTTTCTAGGGGGTCTTTCTGACTTAGGGATTGAACCTGCATCTCCTACCTTGCAGGTGGGTCTGAGCCACCTGGAAGTTCTTTAACAGGATTAATTCTTCTAATCCATGAGCAAGGAATATCTTTCCACTTTTAGTTTCTTTCATCAGTGTCTCAAAGTTTCACCTCCTTGGTTAAATTTATTCCTATTTTATTATTTTTGATGAAGTTGTTAATGGGATTTCATTAATTTCTCTTTGTGATAGTTTGTTATTAGTGTATAAAAGTGCCACAGATTTCTGCATACAATAAGTCCCCTACATACGAGCCCTCAAGTTGTGAGCTTTCAAAGACGCAAATGTGCGTTCACGTGTTCAGTCCTATAAGGGTCATGTGTCTGGTGTACATTGTCACACATATGCATCGTCTACAAACGGCTGTGCTTTTGTGTGCTTGACAGTACTGTGTAGGGTCCAGTAGTATAGGATCTTTATTTCAAGACCAGGATATCATCTGTGATGAGAGGGGAAAGCTACTACCCAGACATCACTGGATCATTTTTTTCAAAGGAGTAGATAGAATTGAATCCAGCAAGGAACCAGAACCTGTGCCATCAATATCAGGCATGAGTGAAACTGCATCTCCCCCTCCATCTCCTCTTGCTGACGATCCTTCTGCTCTCCCATCTCCCACCCTCTCTCCCTCTCCAGTCAGTAACTTTTCTTGTCTGTTCACTCAGGGCCAACCCCTGTGTGTCTGCTGTTGTACTGTACTTTTCAAGGTACTATACTTTTAAGATTTCTTCATTTTTTGTATGTATTTCAATGTGTTATTTGTGTGAAAGGTATTTATAAACCCATTATATTACAGTGAGCTTACAGAGCTGATTGCGTTAGTTGAGTACTTAGGCCAACTTTGTTGGACTTGGGAATGCACCTTAGAACAGAACTCACTCGTACATAGGGGACTTACTGTATTGATTATGTATGCTGAAGTTTTACTGAACTGATTATTTCTAACAGGTCTATAGTGGACTCCTTAGGTTTTCTATGTATAGTATCATCTCACTTGCAAGCAGTGAAAGTTATACATCTTTCTGACTTGAATGCCTTTTATTTTTTTTTCTTGCCTTCTGTTATGGTTAGGACGTCCAACACTGTGTTGAATTAAAGTTGTGAAAACGGGCACCCTTGTCTTATTCCTGATCTTAGAGGAAGAGCTTTCAACTTTTCACCACTGAGTATAATGTTAGCTGTGGGCTTGCCATATACGGCCTTTATTATGTTGACGTATGTTCTCTCTGTACCCGTTTTACTGAGAGTTTTTTTTTTAATCATAAGTAAATGTAGAACTTTCTTAAATGCTTCTTCCACATCCATTGAGATGATCATATATTTTTTATTCTTCATTTTGTTAATATGATGTATTTCATTGGTTGATTTACAGATGTTGAACCATCCTTGGCATCCCTAGAATAAATGCCACTTATCATGATACGTGATCTTTTTAATGTTCCGTTGCGTTCGCTTTGCTGGTGTCTTGTTGAGCTGTTTGCATCTGTCTTCATCAAGAATGCTGTGCTGTAATTTTCCTTTCTTTGGTGTCCTTATCTGTTTGTTATGACGCATGTCCATTTCCAAAAGGCGAACGTGAATTACTAGGATTTGGGATACAGAGTAGTACAAGTCATTATAATTTTTTTTTAATCTGTATACTCTGCAGATATAGAACTGCTTCATCAAACTGTTACCGAGGTTCTGTACCCAGCCCAGCCTGTACCCAGGCTCTCAGATGAGCCTGGGCTCCCAGGCCACGCGTCCTGGAAGTACCCATGGCTGCCACAGTGGGGTCTGCTCTGCTCTGCTCCTTATTTGGGGGTCTGCATCATCATGGGCTTATCCTTTGCTTTCTACTGTCACGTGGACGGTTAAGGTCCTGCATATGCAGCCATCTTTTATTTGAGAAGATTGTTTGCTATCAATAGCTGGCAGCATCTGTCTTGGGGCCTCGCCTTCCTACAAACTGGGACCAAATTTGGGTTGACATTGGACCTTCTTTGTGTCCACCGCTAATATTTTTGAATTGCACATTCTCTCGTCCATCTTCAGAGGCTCTTTCCCGTACGGCTATACCATGGCAGAACACAGAATTACAGCTTGAATGCAGGTCGTGTTGGGGCTGGCAGGAGGGCTGACTGAGAAAGGAAAGGTTTCTGTTGACGTATAATTTGCGGTGCAGTGAGTGCTGTCTTCTGTGCCCAGTGAGGTCAGGTCGCCCACCACAAGCAAGGTTCAGAACAGTACCGTCACAACAGGCGCTCCCATTCCGGGTGCCATCACCCCTCCCCCGCGCGCCCTCGGGAACCGTCACCCCGCGTTCTGTCTCCATGTGTAGCCTCTTGCAGAACGCCCTGTGGATGGAAGCCCGTGTCTGTACCCTCCTGAGTCTGGCTTCTGTCACTTAGCTCAGTGTGTTTAAGGTTCATTCACTATGTTGCACATGATATGTCAGAACTGGTTTCTTGTGATTGTTGCATCGTATCGCATTGTGTGCACGTCCGCTTATCCATTCTCTCGTTGAAAAACAGAAATGGTAATTAAAGTTTTTTTTAACCTGTAGAATTTTTTATGCCAGTTATCCTCCAAATGCTGAGATGTTAGTAGAGAAAACTGACACATTTCAGAATATCCTAGTCCTGATGTCATCTCCATCTCTGCTAAGCCTTGGCTGATGAGGTGAGGGGCTTGTCTTACTGACCCTCGAGTCAGTTTGCGAGAACGGCAGCTGCTGTGTTTTAAAGTGGTGGCCAGCATTGAGAATCTCAGAGTTCATAATTCCCATGTCCTTAGGGGAAAAAAAAAGGTGAAAAGTAAACGTGAACTGAAGTGACCTTCACTGGTGAAGGGTTAATTTTGCAGAAATGCTTTTAATTGGGATTTCCATGATAACACGGACACTGCGGGCATGTTCAGGGCTGGCCACTGAAGAGTGAAACGTGGACGTGGGGAGGTTTTCTCCTGGCTCCTGGCAGCTTTCAGGGCGTTCCAGAAGCTATAGCTGTGCGATCAGGTGCCGCCGATGAGATAGGAGCACCGACCGAGCGTGCCGCTTCAGGGTGGACTTGGCCTTTCAGTCGAGCAGTTTAGTTTTCTGCCTGTTAAGTCTTCTCTTTTCTCTAGTTTTCCACGTGTGCTTTATCCCATAGCTCAGGAGTAGATCACTAAGAGTGGGTCTTACACACATCATTCTGGTGTGGCTGTTTGTAAAAGTAAATTGACTGCTTTAGAACTGGGACAGAGCAATAATCGTCTTCATTGTTTTGAAAATAAGCTCGCTGCCATCTCAGAAACACCATCAGAGCTTCTGTTGCTCCTTCTAGACGACGCAGCTTGTCCAGCACGAAGTCGCTGAGCCCAGAGATGTCTGGAGAGGACGAGGATCCCGACATGGCTTCCAAGCTGGGGATGTGCAATAGAGAAATTGTGCGAAGAGGCGCCCTCATTCTCTTCTGTGACTATGTCGTAAGTGTGCAAATGCCGGTAGTGGCGGGGTCCAGGGTTCGTGTGGGTGACGCCGCTACAGACTGACTTCCGCTGTTCCAGCGTCCCGCCAGTGAAAAGCCAAATTTGAATCCCGCTCCTAATTAGAACTAGAAATCAGACTTGGAGTCTGGTCCCAGGAGTAAGTTTGTCTGTAAAAGGCTGGGTCAGCTATCACTTGGAAAAGGAATTGGCAACCCACTCCAGTACTCTTGCCTAGAGAACCCGAGGACAGAGGAGCCTGGTGGGCTGCCGTCCATGGGGTTGCACAGAGTCGGACACGACTGAAGCGACTTAGCATGCATGCATGCATTGGAGAAGGAAATGGCAACCCACTCCAGTATTCTTGCCTGGAGAATCCCAGGGACGGAGGAGCCTGGTGGGCTGCCGTCCACGGGGTCGCAGAGTCGGACACGAGCAGCAGCAGCAGCCATCACTCACTCGGGGCACTGGCAGCACTGGCAGCGCTGGCACCTTTGTTGTCTTCAGCAACAGGAATAATGGGAAGAAACTACAAATTTGACTGAGTGGGGTTCTGATTAAAAATTATTTTAGTCTGTGGAAAAGGTTTTCAGAAGTTAATTGCCATGTTTTAAATCGATTCCTGTTGGAATGGCATTCTTTTAAAATATGACTCTTGTAGTATTTTTGACCATAAAACTACAGTCCTCTCTTGTTTAACACAGTAAGTTTGCAAAAACCAAATAAGCAAACAGAAGAAAATCAAACCTTGATGGTTGTTACGCAGAGAGAACCCGATGTTCCACCTCGTTGAGGTTTGATACTTTCTCCAGGTGCATGGAGAACCTCCACCTGCCTCCGGAGCAGACATGAGGTGCTTCCCTCCGCCCACACCCAGCAGAGCTCTTTTCTGCCGAGAGAGCAGTTTGTTAATACTTGCAGTTTGTTAATACTTACACTTTGCTTTACATTCTTGTTGTTGAAGTAGTTTTTCTATCTTGTTCTTGCTTTCTATCCTTGTTCTACTTTTTAAAATAATTTGGTATAATTATATAATGCTGTTTTCACAGAAAAGTAAGAAAAATATAAGTTAATACTATCAGATTATCCCACATGAAAAGTATTAATCATTAACGCGATGGCAGAAAATTTAGCTTTTACAATTTCTGCCTAGAATCAGGAATTATAATGAAAAGGCAACATACATATTTAAAAATGTGTATTTTTTATCTCCTTATAAATCTTATATGAAATATCTTCCCTTAAGGTCCATCGAATATGTGGACTCATTCATATTGTAGATTCAGAAACTCTATCAAAAAACTGACAATGAACAGGGAATTCCTTTTTTCCACTGACTTGTCACAAAGCTGGAGCAAGTGTAATTGGAGCGCTCCCGTCGGGAGGCCAGACCGAGGCCTGGAGGATGCAGGGTGCACCCTGGCTGGATGCCACCTGCCCTGGAGTCTCACATGGTCATCACTGCCCTGGGTGCCCCACACCCCCGCGCTCCTTAGTCCTGGGGGCTGTGCTGCTGGAGTGCACGTCCCTGGGTCCTGATGGAATGTCACGGCCACGGTGTTTGGTTGCTGGGGGTGGGGGTCAGGCTCCATGAAGTGTGTTTCGAACTCGTTGGTATCGCTGTTCAGACAGTAGGTATTTTCAGTGAGGGCTGTAGTTTGGAACCGGTTCTCTCCTTCCTGCCCCTCCTGGCCTCTTCTGTGGCGTCGCCAAGTGCTGCCGCCGTGTCCACTAGATGGTGGCCTCTCATTGCTGGCTTTGTCCTCAGTGCCAGAACCTGCATGATTCAGAGCACTTAACGTGGCTCATCGTGAACCACATTCAAGACCTGATCAGCCTGTCGCACGAGCCTCCTGTTCAGGACTTCATCAGCGCCATCCATCGGAATTCCGCCGCGAGTGGCCTTTTCATCCAGGCAATTCAGTCTCGCTGTGAAAACCTTGCAGCTGTGAGTCTCCCGGGTGCCGGCTGTGCTGGGTGCTGGTGCTGTGTGGTTGCTGTGAGTGTGGGCGACCCTTGGTTGTGGCGCGCGGCCGTCTTGCGGTGGCTTCTTGCGCTGCGGGAGGCGGGCCCGGGGGCGCGCGGGCTGCAGTAGTTGCAGCTCCTGGACTGGAGCAGAGGCCCCAACGTTTCGGGCACGGGCTGTGTTGCCCCTCCCGCATCAGGGGTCGAACCCGTGTCTCCTGCGTTGACAGATGGATTCTTTACCACCGAGCTACTGGGGAAGCCCCTATTGGTTTTTTTCCCTAACCCATTCTTTGCACTGGGCAAACCCGCTACCCTCGTCTCTCTCCTCCTCTCGCTCCGCAGCCCACCATGCTGAAGAGAACTCTCCAGTGCCTGGAAGGGATCCACCTGAGCCAGTCGGGCGCCGTGCTGACGCTGTACGTGGACAAGCTTTTGTGCACGCCGTTCCGTGTGCTGGCTCGCATGGTCGACACCCTTGCTTGTCGCCGGGTGGAAATGCTTTTGGCTGCGAATTTACAGGTACTAGGAAATAACACTGAGGGTTGACTTTTACTGGAAACTTAGCAGGGCAGGTGGAATGGCGGGCTGGTCCCCCCCCCCCCCCCGACAGGCGGCGTCTTCACGGCCCCAGGGACGTGGGCAGCGTGGCTGCGTTGGTCCTTCTTATGTGTCCAACGTTGGTGCTTCTGTGCTTCCAGTCCCCCTCTGCTCCCGGGAGTTGGATGCAGCGTTTGTGTTTTGTAGACGAGTATGGTGGTTCTGACCTCCCCTGCGTTGCGCACACTGACGCGGTCTTGTCTCCTCTAGAGCAGCACGGCCCAGCTGCCGGTGGAGGAGCTGATCCGGATCCAGGAGCACCTGCAGGGCAGCGGATTAGCACAGAGGTAACTCAGGGCCGGGCTCCTCGCCGCGGGTGCAGAGGCGCGGGTTCGCGAGGGCGTGGAGGGACGTGCGTTCTAGGCGGGAGACGGGCCTCGAGAGAGCCTTCGAAATAACCCAGTGTCTGTGTCCAGAGAGCAGGCCCGCTGGGCCGTGTTAGTGCCCGTGGCTGAGAAGGCGCGTGTTCGTGCAGCCTCACTTACTGTGTGCTCTGAGTGCAGAGCCAGTGGCCACCTCTGTCTCAGTGAGGGTCAGAACCTGTGATCTGATCACTGAGTCAGATGGCAGAGCTGAGACACGTTGCCTGGAAGTATGTCTGCAGCTCATCAGCGTTCTCTCTCCAGAGCAATCACCTCATTTTGTCTGCAGAGCCTTAGAGGCCTTTATCAGAAATCCTGGTATCTGTCACATGAGTGTTTCCATCACTGCAGGATAAACAAAAGGGAGCTTTACGTTCTCTCTGCACAGTGGGGAAGGTGTGCGCAAGAGCGCTGGGTCCGTGTGCTGTGCTGCAGTCTCTGGAGCAGCAGTGGATGGTTTAACTCAGGGGGACAGGACTTGATGGGCAGTGTGTGGCCTTAGGTGACTTGTCAGTACGCAGTGACTTACATTGTAGTCTGCGTCAGGACGTTGTTCTCAAAACAAGTGATGGGAGGTCAAACTTCCTCTTTTCATCCCTAGACGAGGAAGAATAAAGATACCCTGTGCCAGATGAGGTGATTGTTTATGAAATGGGTGTAGATGGGTATGAATTGTGTATTGTGTGGAGATGAAGTGGATTCTGAGCACTGGGGTCTCACCTGGTCTGTTGTGCTTTATGTATGTGCTGTTATGCTGTGTGTTCCCTGCGGCGCTGTTTAGTGTTAAGTGAGGTTTCTGAAGAATGCTGACGGGCCATGTCTCTGTGGCTGTTAGCCGTCAGCTGAGCCTGACTTTGCATCGTGACTTGTGTGAGCGTTGATGAGAAACAGCTCTGCACAGTTTCAGGCATGTCTCACCTCGCTGGACGAGCCCGTGTGGCTTCTAACCTGCGTGCGATTGGCTTCCAGGCACCAGAGGCTCTACTCCCTGCTGGACAGGCTTCGTCTCGCCACCGCACCGGGCTCGCGTGGCCCCATGCCCCCGGTCACATCCCACCCCCTGGACGGGGACGGGCCCCTGGCACTGGAGGCAGTGAATCCTGACAAAGTAAGTGTCTCTGTGTGACCCCGGGCCCTCGGGTGGCTGAGGACCGCTGTCTGCCTTGGCCGCGGGGTGGCTCAGGTGGCAGGCCGTCTGGCGCCCAGCGCGGCCCCCGAGGGTGCTCAGCCGGCCTTGTTTCTTGCCAGTGATGGGCACAGCTGCATCAGTGACAGGGCCGTGCACTCCAGCCCTGGCCTTTAGCAGGGCCTGAGGGTCAGGTGGTCAATGGGAGAATCAGAACACGGTGTCTGCGGCCCACCCACCGGAGCTGTCTCCTCTGCTTAGGCCTGCTGACCTGTGCGTATCCACGCCCAACCCGCGGGCCCCGGTATCACCCTCCCCACTCACCTCAGAGCTGGGGCCCATTCAGAGCCCTGGTAGAGTGGACCCCAGAATCCAGCAGCCCAAGCAGAGACTAGCGAGGCCCGGGCTGCAGTTCTCAGGCATGACTTGTCCTCACATCCATGGCACTGGCCCTGGGGAGAAGGAGCAGAGCAGACCTCTGGAGGCGATAGGTGCAATGCCCAGCAGGGTGGGCAGAGGTGGGCCCGCTGCCCTCGGGGCACGGCTGAGGCTCAGGGACAGTGGCGCCTTCAGCAGATGAGGGGAGGCAGTGCAGACAGGTGACAAGCCCTCGTCACCGCCCTCGTGGCCGTTCCCATAGGAAGGCCTGCGGGGTGGAGAATGGCCGGTATCCGGCTTTGCTGAGGGTGTAGTCACGGCCTGGGGACGGCCCGGTGTCCTTGGGTTGGGCCGTGGGACGTGAGGGTTGGTCAGCCTGGAAACACGGTGGTGGTCAGGTTGAAGCCTCTTGAGAGCCCTGCGCAATCCAGCCTGCCGTCTCCCCCTCTTCTGCCCAGGACTGGTACGTGCGGCTGGTGAAGTCCCAGTGCTGGACTCGGTCAGACTCTGCCCTGCTGGAAGGCGCAGAGCTGGTGAGCCGGATCCCCGCGGGTGACCTGGGCGCCTTCATGATGCACTCGGTACGGCGGGGCCGGGACGCCAGGGCCCCGTGTCGCTTGGGTTGCGCACTCGGGCCTGCTTTGTTCCACTGCCGCGTGACTTGCTCGTGGCGTGTACCCCTCACCTTGTGCCTTAAAGGCAGAGAACCTGATCCAGGCAGGGCAGCGTGTGATCCCAGCCCCCTGAGAGTCCTGAAGGGGGGAGTTGTGTTTGACTCACCCTTTCACGCAATTAAAGGAAGAAAGTTTAAGTGTTAGTCACTCAGTCGTGTCCAACTTTTGCGACCCCATGGACTGTAGCCCGCCAGGCTCCTCTGCCCATGGCATTCTCCAGGCCAAGAATACTGGAATGGGTTGCCATTTCCTTCTCCAGGGGATCTTCCCAGCCCAGGGATCAAACTTCATCTCTTGCGTCTCCTGTGTTGGCAGGTAGATTCTTTGCTACTAGTGCCGCCTGGGAATCTGAAGGAAGCAGGTTCCCTTGAATTGTAATGAGTTCTGACTGCTTGTCTCGTGCTCATGAGAGGCGGTATCAGGATGGTGTTGTGGTGCGTGATTTAATAGACTCCTTGATGATGTTCTGGCAGTTAGGAAGCCCCTCCCTGCATGGAATGGGGGCCCCTCGCTGCACCCAGTGCATGCAGGGAAGCCCCCGCCCTCCCGAGGCGTCCCGCAGGCTGCTGTGTGGCGCGGCTGCAGTCTTGGCGGGTCCCTTCTCAGACCTCCTGGGACCAGCAGCTGATAAACCTTTCTGTGTCGTGGTGCTGCCTTGAATAGACCAAGTGGGAGTGAAGCAGGGGTCCGGGGACAGTCCAGGCGCGACATGGAGAGCCTCAGGGTGCAGCCACGGAGCCGCGTACTGATCCTCCATCAGTGCAGAAACAAACGCTCCGTGGAAAAAGAACAGGAGAATCAGTGTGCTAAAATCATTTTAAGAGCCGTTCAGTGAAAGCTGATTTGCTGGTAAATGACAAGCTTGCTTAATAACCGATTTAATTTTCCAAATTTGCTAACTAGACTTTTAACAGCTTTAAAGAAAGGCTCAGCTGTAACGGCTGTACCAGAGGTCGCTGGTGATGACGCGTTTCTGAACGTTAACTAAAGATCGGCCAGAAGGGTCCTTAAGTGGCTTTCAAAAGCTGGCAGAGCGCAATACAAATTGAAGCATTATTGAATGAATGCCGTTTTTCCAATCAAACTTGCCACATTTCCATGCCTGCTTTGATTTCTTTCAGCTGCTTTTGAAACGTCACTTGTCTTTTTCAAACATTGGAGACGTTTGGTATTCCACTGATTTCCTGGGTGGCACATCAACTTGATTTTGTATCTGTATCAGTTAAAATTCCATCATATTAAATTTTTGACTTTAGATAAATATGAAGGCAGAAACACCTCTTGAAAATTAAAGTACCAGGACCTCCCTGGCTGTCGAATGGTTAGGATTCTGCGCTTCCCTTCGGGAGCGTGGGTTCCACCCTTGGTTGGGGAGCTGAGATCACACATGCCTCATGGCTCAGCCAAAATAAGTAAATAAAAATTGAAGGACCCAGTAGAGTCCAGAAACAAACTCACTGGTCGGATGTTGGACGGGGGTATTCGGTTATCTGTGAAAGAAGTGGGAGAATACACTTGTTAACACGTCTCTGACGCCCTGCTTATCTGCCGTCTCCTAATGTCTGTGTTCTTCCCTCCTCTGCTGTGTGTCTCTTGCCCAACTGAACATGTGTCACAGTCATTGTTCAACCTCTAATGCCCCAATTCAGGAGTTCAACCTGAGCCTGTTGGCTCCGTGCCTGGGCCTGGGCCTGCGTGAGATCTCAGGGGGCCAGCGGAGCCCGCTCTTTGAAGCAGCTCGCACGGCGACTCTGGACCGTGTGCGCGTTGTGGTCCAGCAGCTCCCCGCTGTGCACCAAGCTTTCCAGCCGTTCCTTCCTGTGCAGCCCACCGCCTACTGGAGCAAGCTGGGTGAGCTCTTTGGTAAGTAAGCTGAAAGCTCCTCTTCCTTTCATAAAGGGCGGCAGAGCCAGTGCCAGGCTTTGCACCGTGTGGAGGTACAGTGGGTGCTGTGCGTTAATCCGCCGCTGCATTTACAGAGGCGCCGGGAGCCCGCTCCGGGTCCGGGCTTTGCGTGTCCTTGGTGTGTTTCCCGCTTTGCCTTTCTTTGACGTGGCACAAATTCCAGGCCCCGAGGAGTGCAGTCTCGGCCTTGGGAGCACGGGGCCTGGGCGCGTGGGATGGCGGGGTGTGTGCGGTGTGCTCCGGGAGCCGTGTCTCCAGCCGCCATCACATTTGCAGGGAAGGTCAGGCCTCTGCTGGGGCTCGTCCACCCACGGGGCCTTCTGTTTCAGGGGATGCTGCACTGTATCGGACTCTGACCACCCTGGCCCGGGCCCTGGGCCAGTACCTGCTGGTGTTCCCCAGGCTGCCCAGCCATTTGCACCTTCCTCCTGAGAAGGAGAGGGATACCGTGAAGTTTGTGGTCACGACTCTCGAGGTAAGCCGCAGCTCGGGAACTCAGGCCCAGAGCGGCAGGAAGTCTGAGGGCGCCGCCCATGGAGGGAGGAGGCCCCTCTGTCTGAATCCCAGAGCGGTGCTGGCCTGACGCCTGAGGCCCGTCCTTTCCGCAGTGACCGTGTCCTGCAGCACGCCCATCCCCGCTCTGCTGAGTGCGGTCACACCTCCTGTTGCCCCGTTGTGCAGTTTGCCTCGTGAGGTTGGCAGCAGCCCCCCTCGTCTCTGCCTCTGGGTTGTGGGGGTGTGGGGTGGGTGGGCTCTTAGTCAGACCTGGACCTGGCCTCCTGCCCGGGGTCTCCCAGGTACCAGGTGGGGAGGCCTTGTTCACTTATTTGTGAATCTGTTTCCTTGATGCCAAGATAGTTTTTTCATTTAGTACAAACCATCCATTTAATATTTTTTCCAGGGAGAAAAAGTCGTGTGTATTCTAATTTTAGATACTTAAAAAGTAATGATCTGAGAAATTTGTTATTTTAAATTGAGCAATAAGCCTGCTATTTCAGCTGTGGGGAATTGACCATTCTATTGGTGTTAACACTTATAAATACCCCCAAAATGTGTGCACACGGTGGGGCACGGTCCTTTCATACGCCTTCTGGAGAAGGGTCCGTCCGGCCTGCATCCGGGGAGACAGACACCTGAAGGGTGCCCACACCGCTGCCGCCTGACAGCGGGGGCCACCAGCGTGCCGAGGGCACTCGCACGCATGTTCCTGGGGTGAGCAGCCAGGCCCTGCTCGAGCCAGAGTGCTGTGGCCGCAGCCGTCAGGAGTGGGGGCCGCAGGAAGGCTGGCACACAGGCCCCTGGTGACGCACAGAGGCCGCTGCCGTTGTCATGGGCAGGGCGGCCCTCCCTGCTGCGTCCGGTTCAGGACTCAGTCCAGCCCTGTGAGAGCTGTTGGTCCCGTTTCACAGACGCGGGAAGCCGGGCTGAGAGGCTCTACCCGCTGGGAAGCAGCCCACCCAGCCTCGCTGTCAGGTCCAGCCTCCATGACTGTGGCCGAGGCCAGACCCCGGGCTGTGGGAGCCCCCAGGCTGTGGGCTGGGGGCTAGGGGAGGGCCTGGCCCGCGGCCTGAGTGGTCAGCACCAGAGGCCGGAGGCTGAAGACAGGGCAGCCAGGTGAGGCGGGCGTCCCCCAGTGAGCAGGCGGATCAGGGCTGGACAGGAGGGGCTGGGAGTGGTGGCCCCAGAGCCGTGGCTCCTGAGGGAGGTCTGGACGTGCCCGCCAGCGGGGCCTTCCTTCACACGAGCCGCCCCGCAGGCGCTGTCGTGGCATCTGATCCACGCGCGGGTTCCGCTGAGCCTGGACCTGCAGGCAGGCCTGGACTGCTGCTGCCTGGCCCTGCAGCTGCCTGGCCTCTGGAGCCTGCTGGCCGCGCCCGACATGGTGACCCACGCCTGCTCCCTCATCCACTGTGTGCGGTTCATCCTGGAGGCCAGTGAGTCTGAGACCGGGGCGTGCTGTCCTTTGGCCCTTGAAGCAGTAATCAGTGCCGTGGGGCTAGTCGCAGCGGTTATTTGCCACCTGTTCTCCAGGTGCTGAGTTGGGAATCGGGAGTGAAGAGGTGGAGGAATTCTGGGCCTTGCCTTCATCTCCAGTCTCCTGGAGTCTGCACTAGAATTTAACTTGGATTTGCTTTTGTGTAGATTTGGAATTTCAGCTTACATTAAAAAAAAAATGCGTCTAATTTACGGCCCTTTGATTTCTGGTCCTAGTTGACTGTTTCATTCTTTTAGTCCTAAATCATCATAAGACTAATAAGATTACATTAAAAAAATTACTTGTTTTGTGTTATAGTCAAAATGCTTGTTTCTCTACTGCATTAGTTTTTGAAATAAAAGTGTCTTTTCAAGGGACAGTGTCCTTAATGAGGGTCATTCGCCAAAATGTTTTTAAAATTGGATGTTATAGTTTACATGTGAGAGGGTGTCTTGATGTTTTGTAGTTTTAAATTAAATATTACAGAGTGGTGTTTTGAAGATTCATTGTTTAAATTGTTTTCATCTGTGCATTTGTAGTAACATGAAAATGAATATCCAGGGAGTGATTCATCAAAGCCAGGCTTCTTGGGGGCTCCAGGCATGCTGTTAACAGTAATGGTTCATGAGCTGTCTGATAAAAGCCCTCAGGGTCAGAGGTGGCAGAGAGCAGAAGGACTGAGGAATCCAAGTGTAGAAGTTCAGATCCTGGTGCATTTCGGATTAACCTAGAGATTGATACCTAAGTCTAGTGGGTCTAAAATTGTCCCAAGTTGATTCACTTGGGAAACGTTCATAAGGCTGCATGAATGTGAAAATCTGAATTAGAAAGGAACGGTTGACATACTTTGGAATTCTTCTGTCTGTTCTGTTGTGATTTTAGTTGTGGTGCAGCCTGGGGACCAGCTTCTTAGTCCAGAAAGAAGGATGAGCACCCCCAAGGCTGCCAGGGAGGACGACGTGGATTCAGACACACAGAGTAAGTCTCAGGGTCGTCTCCCTTACCTCGAGCCTTTGGGGGCTTGAGATTCATTCCCGGAAGAGGCCTCCTACCTGCTTGCTGTGGACGCTTGAGTGTCCTGCTCATCCTGGAGCTGGGGGCAGTGCCTTCTGCGCCCCGCTGCAGGCGTGCCCTGCCGTCTGGCTCTCCATGACCCCGCACCCGGCAGGCTGTCCTGCTCAGCTGATTGGGCTGCAGGAGGGTGAAGTGAATGCATCCACGTGAGGCGCCCATGAGCAGTCACGGCTCTGGCATGTGTGGCTGGTGGTGGTCTG
The DNA here is from genome assembly GCF_023699985.2 of Odocoileus virginianus. Classification (NCBI taxonomy): domain Eukaryota; kingdom Metazoa; phylum Chordata; class Mammalia; order Artiodactyla; family Cervidae; genus Odocoileus; species Odocoileus virginianus. The sequence goes on from NW_027224267.1 coordinate 21,418, forward strand.
TGCCTCCCACTCTGTGGGCCGAGCAGGTTGGGGGCAGGCGGCGGTTTGGGGTGTGTTTTGACAGAAGGATCCTCTCTCACGGGGGTGTCTGTTCAGACCCTCAGTACATCGCTGCAGCCTGTGGGATGGTGGCTGAGATGGTGGAGTGCCTGCCGTCCGTGTTGGCCTTGGGCCACAAGAGGAACAGCCACACACCTGCGTTCCTCACCCCGGTGCTCAGGAACATCATCATCAGCTTGGCCCGCTTGCCCCTCGTCAACAGCTACACACGCGTCCCGCCCCTGGTGAGTCAGGCCCCTGACTCGGGGATCCCTGAGCAGGAAGCCAGGTTGTGACCGCTCTGGTGTCCGCTGACGGGGGCCGGTGCGCCCCTGTGTGCAGTCAAGACGCCCGTTTGGATTCCTCGGGCGCGATGTGGCTCGTCCGTTAGTAGAAATACTCTGAGACAGGGTGAGTGATTACATGACAAAATAAGGTGATTTCTCCCACAGACGCGATTGTAAGGTCATCAGACCCGTCTGTTTTGTGGGAGAGCAGAGACTACACCCCCTCACGTGCCTCCCTGTCAGCAGGCACCCCAGGGTGGCCTGGGGGTTTGGCACAGTCGCAGCTCAGCTGCTCGTCCAAAGCTGGCTTCAGAACTGGAACCAGGGTCCAGTGAACCTTGTTAAAGGGACCTGGCTCCAGATAGCTGGCAGGGCCTGGGCGAGCAGCATGCGGGCTGCTTCACTGCCCTTGCACCCCTGAAGAGAGAGAGGGGCCGCGGGCTGCAGCCAGCTGGAGGACGGTGGGCCGGGACCTGCGGCAGGCGCTTGCTGCTGCCTGGGGAGGGCGCGTGCCAGCTGGTGGGGCACAGCCTCTGTGCGCGCGAGCTTCTGCAGTGGTTGCTCGGAGGAGACGGTGGCCCTTGGCCTGAGGAGGATCTTGCTGTGGGAGGGGAAGGAGTCCCACGCAGGGGCCCCTTCTGAGGAGAAGCCCAGTAGCTGCTGTCCCGACGTCACCGTGGAACTGGGAGTTGCGGGCAGTGCTGGCCCCCGGCGCCCCAGAGAAGAGCTGGGGAGCTGGCGCTGCCTTCTGGCCGTCACTACAGGTGTAGAGCCGGCTCGCCTCTGGGCAGGCGTGGGGAGCAGATACAGAAAGTCATGGTCCAGAGGCCCCGATGTCTGGCCTGCACAGACCATGCCCCGCAGATGAGGCTCCTTGCGTGAGCGCTCCACCCCACGTGGCTCCTCGGCCTGTGTCTGGACGTGCAGGAGGGTCTGGGGGGCACGTGAGGGGCCTCGAGAGCGTCTGCCAGAGGCCAGGGCGCTGGAGCTGCTGGGCCAGGTGGCTGGCCTTATGAGTCCAGCGCAAGCCCTGGCCAGAGGCTTGCATCCTCCAGGGTCCGGCTGGGAGCTGGGCTTCTGCTGCTGGAGCAGCGCTGGCCCCCCCGGTGCTGCGAGCGGAGAGCTCCCCGCCTCCACCGTGTCTGCAGCCAGGGAGCCTCAGGGAGGGAGGGCGCGCTTCCGGGTGCCCTCCCCGTCTGGCCACCCTGCCTTCACATTTTCTCTCGCTCCCTTTCAGGTGTGGAAACTCGGATGGTCACCTAAACCCGGAGGGGATTTTGGCACAGTGTTCCCTGAGATCCCCGTGGAGTTCCTCCAGGAGAAGGAGGTCTTCAAAGAGTTCATCTACCGCATCAACACACTGGGTAGGCCGGGAGCCGGGGCGGCAGTGGGGTCTGCCTTCTTTTATTCCAGGGAGGAGTTGAGGCAGGACACAGTCGCGTGCATGTGTTCTGTGATATATACAAACCTGTCACAATGACAAGTCTGTGTGCACGTGTGTGTGTGAGAGCGTTTCTTCCCACGCGTTCGCATCAGGTCAGGTGGTGCCCTCGTGATGGGTGGTGCTGAGCGGGTTCAGCCGTGTCTCAGCGCCTCAGCTGGAGGGAGCAGTGGTTGTCTGTGGGAGCCGCCTGTGACCGCTGCCGCCCCAGTTCCAGTCTGCCAGACGGAGCAGTGTGCTCACTGAGGCGGGGCACTCAGCAGACCCCAAGGGGACAGCGTTGGGCTGCGAGGCAGGCCACGTTGACCCCCAGGACTGCGGTTCTGCCGTCCATGACGTGGGGATCGTGGCTGTTGACACAGTTGCTGCAGCCTTAGGAACGGAAAGGGGCCCCTGCCGCACAGCATCTCTGTCAGCAGCAGGGTCCCAGGCTTCCCTCAGGACGCCACGCAGCATAGCGGCCGTTCACCCTCTCGTCCCCGTGTCGTGGCTGGGGGTAGCCCTGGTGCATGAGGGCTGTCTTCAGCAGAGCCTGCGAGGCTGCGCCTGGCAGGGCGACTCCACCCTGGCCCCAGCCGCACGTCGGGCCCCTCCGCCCAGCACCCCACCTCTTGGCCTCCACGGGGTCTGTGCTGCTGTGACGCTGGGCCGGCGTCCTCGCTGCCTCCTCCCCTCCCTGAAGCGAGCGGTGACCCCTCACCCTGTCCACAGTGAGTTCTGAGCAGCAGTCTCAGGCCGCTGCCTTCGGAACTTCTGTGGCCTCTTCCCCGGCGGCCCCCTGCCCCCCCGCAGCCCGGCCGGACACCCGCTCCTCTGTGTCTCAGGTGCTGTCCTATCTGAATTGTCAGTCACTGTGCAGGACTGGACATGGCCTGCAGCTTCTCCTGATGGCTGCTGACCATTGTCCTTTGTCCCTTCTCTTTTTCTCCCGCCTGAGTCAGCACATCTATCTGGACCTCCCGTCTCAGCTTGTCTGTGTGTCTGATCCAGACCTGAGTCAGCTGGTCTGTCTGTCCACATGCAGGTTACCAGCGAGCTCCTGACGTTTGAGGCTTTGGTTTTCTGTCCTCGGCACCCAGCTCTTGTCCCTTGCAGCCCTGATTCAAGTGGCACGGCCCCCTCCCCTCTAGGGTCATGGCCCCCGGGATACCCGCTCACCCAGCAGCATCTTGAGAGCGGCCCCTCCGGGACGCCCTCCTCATGGCCTGGACTTCCCTGCAGATTACACCCTGTCTCCACCTACCGTCCTTCCTGAGGGGCTCAGGGCAGCCATTGCTCTGAGCTTTTATGCCTCTGCCCTGGGGTAGAGTTCACATGCCAGCCTGTCCATCCGCTCAGGTGTGGTTCCACGGTTGAGGCTGGACACACCCGCACAGTCTGGGGGTTTGACTCTTAAGTAAGGATGTCCCAGCCTCTGCTGAGCCGGGCAGAGGGCACTCTGACCCCATCCGAGCGTCGCCCGTTCGGACATCCACACAGGGCCCAGAGGGCGCTTCGCGTCAGGCCGCCTGGGCTGAACTCAGCCGCGTTGGTCCTCACCACTGGGCTCGGCCGGCAGTGAGGCTGCATCACAGCACCGTCCTGAGGCTCTGGGCAGTGGCTGTGTGGGCATCTGGCCAGCGAGAGCCGGAGTGCCCACTGCCCCGTCTCACAGAGAAGGCGGAGCAGTGGGGACCCTCTGCCTAAAGCAACACTCGCGTTTCAGGGTGGACCAGCCGCACCCAGTTTGAGGAGACGTGGGCCACCCTCCTCGGCGTTCTGGTGACTCAGCCACTCGTGATGGAGCAGGAGGAGAGCCCCCCGGAAGTAAGGCCACTCGAGGGCTTGTTCGGCAGCACCCCGTGCGTGGGGGCTGGGGCAGCAGGTCCTGACTGGTGTTCCAAGGTCTGGGTGCTCTAGATTCATGACCAGGAGGTGTTTACCACAGCGTGCTGCCTCCAGGTCATGGGATTGTGTCCTTCCTTAAATATTTCTTGTGTCTGTTTCTCAGTATTCAGGTATAGTGTGTAGCAACATTTCATCAAAAAGAAAAGACACGTCTTAAAGGCCACACATGATTGCCAGTGTTCATTTCTCTTGACTTGTTTTGCAAAAACTTTATCGGGCTTGGAGTGTTAATGCGTATTATAGTACTTTAATGTTAATAGAAGACATATTCTGAAAGCCTGAAATGTTAAAAGTCCTCAGATACACGTTCTTTAGGTAGAAAGTGTGGTATGAAGCAGCAGAAATGGCAGTTCAGAGAGAATATATGTCAGACGTCACCAGGGGTGACTTTTGCCAGAGTGGAGCCAGCAGCTTGTCGTATGCAGGGCTCCTCAAATTGGTAAGGAAATTGAGGACAGTTTCTTAAAAAGTAATTCCTATTTGGAGGTTTGTGCTTGGAGGAAACCTGGCTTTGAAAAGCAAGCCATTTGCCCATCAGATTTATCTCAAATCACAAATGCATGTGGATTCTGGTGAATTTAGGCAGATGCACTGGGACCCCGGCCGGGAAGGCAACGTCTGTCTGTCCCGCTCGGGGCCCATGCCCGCAAGGCCGCCTGGCTGGGCAACCACAGGGGAGGTAGCGTGCTGCCGGCGCGCGCCGTGGTGACCTGGAGCTCTCCTCCTTCCAGGAGGACACGGAGAGGACGCAGATCCACGTCCTAGCCGTGCAGGCCATCACCTCCCTGGTGCTGAGTGCGATGACCGTGCCTGTGGCCGGCAACCCGGCCGTGAGCTGCCTGGAGCAGCAGCCCCGGAACAAGCCCCTGAAAGCCCTTGACACCAGGTGGGCCTGAGAACCGCGTCTCCGGGCACGGCCGCGTGGGAGCAGGGAGGCGCCAGGGCACCCTTTGCTTTGCTCCCAGGGTGGTTTGCTGGCTGAGGCTGATGACCTGGCCTCCAGGGTCTGGGGCCGGCTCTGGCAGAGCTAAGGGTGCACTTGGGTGGGACCCGGGGGCCTTGGCTGTGCCGTGTTTGCTGGAGGCGAAGTTGGGAGCCTAGGGGTTCACTCTGAAGATTCTGGAGGAACCCGGTCGCAGTAACCTTTGCTCTGAACTTAGGTTTGGGAGGAAGCTGAGTGTCATCAGAGGGATTGTCGAGCAAGAGATCCAGGCGATGGTTTCCAGGAGAGAGAACGCTGCCACTCACCACCTGTACCAGGCGTGGGACCCCGTCCCGTCTCTGGCCCCGGCCACCACAGGTTCCAGGGGGCTCATGGGGAGGTTGGGTCGTGCGGGGGTGTCAGCCTGCACCCTGCACCCGTGAGCACTGCTGGACTGTCCCAGCGCCAGGGTGGGGGCTCGGGAGGGCCCACCCTCCAGAGAGTCGTCAGGGCTGCCAGCTGGGTGGGCGCCTTGTCAGCGGCCACTGATGCTCCAACTTTTGAGCTCAGCCCGTTCCCATTCAGTCTGGTTTGTTATGGAGAACAAGTGATAATTCCGCATCAGCCTGCCGGCCCTGCCAGCTTCATATGCTCTGTGGAGACAGGACTCCCCACCGCGGGGACGCTCAGGGCTGTGGGGGGCCAGGACTCCCCACTGCGGGGACGCTCAGGGCTGTGTGGGGCAGGAATCCCTACTGCGGGGGGACGCTCAGGGCTGTGTGGGGCAGGACTCCCCACTGTGCGGGGGGACGCTCAGGGCTGTGTGGGGGCAGGACTCCCCACTACGGGGGGACGCTCAGGGCTGTGGGGGGACACTCACGCATCCTTGCCCCGCAGGTGCTCTCATCAGCCATGACAAGCTCCTGCTGCAGCTCAACCCTGAGCGTGAGCTGGGGGACATGAGCTACAAGCTTGGCCAGGTCAGTGCCCAGCGGGTGGCCAGTGGAGCTGGTTCCTCCCCATCCCGCCCTCTCCGTAACAAGCTGGCTGTCCTCTGTGTGTGTAGGGGGCTTTGTTAAATAATTCAGAAACACGGGCCCACAAGTGTTTTCTGGTGAGAGGACCAGTTTTGAGTCGAGAGCCCACCTCCTGGTTCCATTTGGTGCCGGGACCTCACCCTGACGTCCTCAGCAGCCCGATTCCCTTTCTTCTCTTTCACTGTCCCCTTTCTTAGAGGCGCTCTTCTTGCCCCTCCTCAGCTGCTCCTGTGGGCCTCATTGGGGTCTTCAGCCCTGAACCCCTGGGGGTCTGACCAGCCCTGCCCGGGGACGGGGGGCAGTGCTCACCTCGGGGACCCCCAGGCGGGGCCTGTGGCCCGGCGCCTGAGCCCCGGCCTGCGCGTGTCCCCTGCAGGTGTCCATCCACTCGGTGTGGCTGGGGAACAGCATCACGCCGCTGCGAGAGGAGGAGTGGGACGAGGAGGAGGAGGAGGGGGCTGAGGCCCCGGCGCCGCCGTCCCCGCCCACGTCTCCCATCAGCTCCAGGTTCCCTCTGCCTTCTGTCCAAGCGAACGGGAGCTCCGATGAGTCCCTTGTTTGGGGGCCTCTTGAAATGAACCTCTCATCTCTTTTGGGGGAAATTGCAGGAAACACCGGGCTGGAGTCGACATCCACTCCTGTTCGCAGTTTTTGCTTGAGTTGTACAGTCGCTGGATCCTGCCGTCGAGTTCCGCCAGGAGGACCCCCGTCATCCTGATCAGCGAGGTGGTGCGCTCGGTGAGTGCTCTCCCCGCCCCTGCAGTGCCCGGCGCTCCTGCGGGCTCATATCACCCGCCCGGGGCCGTGCAGTGACGTGGGGGAGGTTGTAGTGCGTTTTAGGCCAAGGGAGGAGCCATTTGCACGGTGCAGTCCGGGCAGACACGCCCCAGCCCAGCAGCTGCGTCGTGGAGCCAGCACGTGTCCCCTGTCCAGCAGCCAAGCACCTATTCGGGCGGTGGTTGTCCAGGGGTTGCCCAGCAGAGTCCTCCGCGTCCGGGAGACCGGAGGGGACGCGGGGAGTGTAGACTCCTGTGGGCAACACCCGCCAGTCCTCGCAGTGTTGAAGTCACACTGACGGGTTTTCAAAGTCACTTACTCGTTGCCGGCTGATCACCCGGGTTACCGCCCAGGAGGAGGGATGCCCAGTGACCACGTCCGTCATGTCAGCTGCTTCTGTTCTTTTTACCTAAAGGTGTCTTCTTTCGGTAATGACTATTTTTTGAAGCCTGTTTTTTTCAGTATTCCTTTAAAGGTTTCTAGATTGTTTCGTATTTGGTCAAGTTGATATTTTTAAGAACCTCATTTCTAATTTGTAATGTAAGTTGCAAATTGACTTTTATCAAAAAAGTCAGCAAACTACAAGGAATACTAAAGATCTTAAAAAACGCAAGTTACTAGAAATTCTTGGTGGTCCAGTGGGTAGGACGCAGCACTTCTACTGCTGTGGGCCCAGATTTGATCCCACAAACCACGTGGCATGACAAAAAAAATAATTGTTTAAAAATAGCAATGATAATACAAAGTTTTTAGTTACTTTGCATCTAAAGTCGGGCTCATCAGCAGTCTCTGGGTTCTCTCATACTTCCTGTGTGTTCAGTCAGTTAACTTCCAGTAACTTCTGGAAAACGCCACCGTGCCAGTGGGAGGGCCCAGGAGAGAGAGGCAGGTCGGGTCAGCACTGTTACAAAAACGTATTTGACCTCATGACCCCAAGAAGCGTGGGTGCCTCCGCGGGTGGCCTGAAGTCCTGCTGGCTGAGTTGTTCAGCTGCCAGGGGCCCCTGAAGACCAGCCAGCCCCCGCCTCCAACACTCCCAGTGATCGGGGTCTTCCGTCTGGTCAGAGCCTATCTTCAGATGTAGTGTGAGAAACTGGGCACTGTGGGGAGATGGAAGGAGTCATGGCCAAAGCACCGATTTCTGAGCCAGTCACCCGTTCCTCCTTCGCGGCTTTGGGAGCTGGGCTGGCAGTGGCCGCAGCGTGTGGGGCCCCAGGGAGACGGCGGGCACCCTTCCCTCCTGGGCCCAGGCTCCAGTGCAGGTTCGGCTCCAGGGTTTGGGACCCGGAGTGACCTGCCCCCTCCCGTCCACGTGTCCGCGTCCAGCTCCTCGTAGTCTCGGACTTGTTCACGGAGCGCAACCAGTTTGAGATGATGTACCTGACGCTGACGGAGCTGCGGAAGGTGCACCCCCAGGAAGACGAGATCCTTCTCCAGTACCTGGTGCCCGCCACCTGCAAGGCGGCCGCCGTCCTCGGGATGGTGAGCGGAGGGTGCCCCACAGTGCTGCGGAGCGTGGGGTGCCGGCCGAGCCTCCGGTGGGGCTCCCGAGGCCCTGGTTCCTGAGGTGGCAGGGTGCCTCCTCCAGGGGCTGGGCTGTGCCTGTGGGGGTTGAGGCCAAGTCCTCCCGCCGTTGCCTGTGGCCCTCTGGGTGTGGCGCGGGAGGTGGAGGCGCCAGACTCCGGGCTGAGGGGCCCTTTTGTCTCTGTGGGAAGTTTCGCTGCTGGGCTTATTCGCATGGTAATTGTGCTCAGGCCTGGATCCCCGAGGCTAAAGCTGTGTTGTCTGTAAATGGAATGAGTAATGCTTTCAAGAAGAGGCTTAGACAGGCCGGCCTGGGGTGAACCCCGCTGGTGTGGAGGACAGCGCTGGTTCCCTCAGGACAGGGATGCAGGCCCCTCGGGATGGGACCCTGTCCTCTGTGGCTGTTCCCATGCGGCCCAGCCCTGGAGTTCTCAAGCCCGCTTTTCTCCAGACTTCCCCAGGTTGTGAAAGCTGTCCCCGCGGGCCCTGCTGGTGGTTGGTGGCCTTGGGTGTGGGTGGGAGGAGGGGAGTCCTCTGCAGTGTCAGCGTTGTCTGGACCACAGGGCAGAGTCCCCCCGGGGCTGGGCGGGGGGTAGTCGCAGGGCCAGACAGCCTCTGAGGCTTTTGCAGAGTGAGACAAGGCCCTCGGCCAGCAGTGCTTGCTTGTCCCTGGGCAGGGTGGTTTGTCCCCAGGGAAGTCCCTCACAGACTCAGAGCTGGGTTCTTCCCGGGGCCGGCCCCCAGGACCCCCGTGCACACACACACCAAACTCAGCCCAGGAGAAGGGTGTGAGCACAGACAGGGCAGGGAGCCCCCACGACACCCCAGACCCGCACGCAGGCGCCCCGCGGTGTGAGGCCAGCCTCCCTGGGCGCCCCTGGGGTGTGTGGGGCCAGCCTAGCCCGCCGTGTGCCTGTGCGCAGGACAAGGCCGTGGCGGAACCGGTGAGCCGGCTGCTGGAGAGCGCACTGAGGAGCAGCCACCTGCCCAGCGCGCTGGGCGCCCTGCACGGCGTCCTGTACGTGCTGGAGTGCGACCTCCTGGACGACACCGCCAAGCAGCTCGTCCCCGTCGTCAGCGACTACCTCCTCTCCCAGCTCCAGGGCAGAGCCCAGTGAGTGGGCGCGGCCGGCCCCGCCTCGGTCTCCCGCCTCCCGCCCGGGTTTGTCCGGCGGGGCGGGGGGTGGGGGTGCCTGTGAGAAGTGCACAGTCTCCGCGCGTGCAGCAGACCCCGGCTGAGGCGCAGGCAGGGGCCCACGTGGTCGCCCTCCTTACAGGGACTGGAGGACAGTGCGCGGGGCCGGCAGACAGCACGGCGGCCGTGTCACTGATCCTGGCTGACGTCTCGGTTTCAGCTGCGTGAACGTGCACAGCCAGCAGCACGTGCTGGTGATGTGTGCCACAGCCTTCTACCTGATCGAGAACTACCCGCTGGATGTGGGACCCGAGTTCTCAGCCTCCATCATACAGGTGAGCCGGCCTGGCTTGGGCTGTGCTCTGCGACCGGGCGCTGGGCCGGCCGAGGCTCCCACCTGGGAGGAGGCGGGGCGCCCGGAGGCCCAGAGCGGCCCTTTGACCAGAAGCCTTCCCCATGCACAGCTGTGTGGGGTGATGCTGTCCGGAAGTGAGGAGGCCACCCCGTCCGTCGTCTACCACTGCGTCCTGAGGGGCCTGGAGCGCCTCCTGCTGTCCGAGCAGCTGTCCCGCCTGGACGCGGAGTCCCTGGTCAAGCTGAGCGTGGACCGGGTGAACGTGCACAGCCCGCACCGCGCCATGGCGGCCCTGGGCCTCATGCTCACCTGCATGTACACAGGTGAGCAGGGCGCCCCGGCCTGGCACGCATGCACTGCTGAGCTCCAGGCGCAGGGCTTCTGGAGGCGCCTCCAGTTCTGTGGGCCACGCAGCAGCTCTCAGACTGACCCCTGTGCCCTGCGGGTCTCGGCTGGGCCCCGTCCTTCTAGTGTCAGACCATCAGCAGGAGTTCAGTAAACTCCTGTGTGAGCGCCAGGACCCCTTCCCAGAACCGTCCAGTTTTACAAACTAGCGGCACGAAACGGCACTGTTCCAGGAAAGGAGAAAGTCAGTCCGGGCCGAACGTCCGAGCCCAGCCCCGCTGCCCCTGACAGCGAGTCCGTGATTGTGGCGATGGAGCGCGTGTCCGTCCTCTTTGACAGGTGAGCGCGAGCCCGCCTGCCCGCAGCCAGTAGCCTGCTTCCTGCCCCTGCCCTGGCTCCACGCTGCGTGCAGTCCCAGCACCCAGCGCCCGGGTTTGGACACAGGGGGGGCCCCAGGGCTGTCCTGAGCGCTGACCCAGGTCCTCGTGGCGAGGGGCACTGTGGCAGTGTCGGGGGCCTGTGAGGAGACGGCCTGGAGCCTGCTCGGGGACGGAAGTGGCCGTCCGAGCTGTCACCATGTAGAGAAGGGCCTGGGGGCCGCGCCAGCAGCGGCTCGGGGGGAGGCTGCTCTTGTGGCCCTTGGACATCCTTGCCAGCAGGCAGCATCCTTGAGAGCCTGGGATGAAGGCCCGCCTCCATGTCTGTGCCCTGGTGTGTGTCCAGGACGGGGTGGGCGCCTCGTCCGGCTCTGCCCCGGGCCTCAGCCTGTGTCTGTGGTCTCGGGGAAGCTGGCTCTGCTCTGCGCCCCTCAGCTCTGGTCAGCTTGGTCAGCAGGCGGCCACCCGGGTGATCACGAGAGCACACTCCGCAGAACGTTCTCCAGGTCCACTCTGGCCGGGTGAGGCACTCTGGAGAGCTGGGCGTACAGGCTGTGCCCACGTCGCCTACTTCAGTGAGCGTCCGCAGTCCCGCGCTCACCCCACCAAGCCCGTGGAGGCAGGCAGGGCGCCATGCTCCCGTGGGGCTCACGCTCGTCTTCCTGTGAGATGAGTGCCTGCACCGAGGCAGGGCCGACATTCAGCCTGACTGCACGCTCGTGTGTGGGGGACTCTGGGTTGACGACGCTGACTCTCCTGTGTGGGTCTCGCGTCTGGGGGTCGCGGCTGGCGTCTGCAGGCAGGTGGAGCAGGCTCACCCAGGTGGTTTCCAGGTCCCTTCCGGTGCTTTTCAGTCACACACTGCTTTTTGATTGGTTCTGGGGAGCCCACCCCCACGGGCTCCAGAGTCTGCTGACGTGCAGGCCCCTCGTGTGCTGCTGCAGGGGGCCCGCCTCCATACCCCCGAGGCCTGCGTGCACTCAGTTTCCTGCAGATGGGGCTTGCACCCGGAACACACGGACGTGGAGGGCTGGTGGCGGAGGTGTGCTGATGGCCAGTAGGCCTAGTAGCCCGCTGGCTGCCTCTTGGCTCTGGGAGGACCCTGTGCACGGGCCCAGCCGCGGGTGTGCTGAGGGCAGGCGGCCAGGAGTGCTGGGGCAGGGCTGCTGACAGGTTCCAGGAGCGTGCACGCACCTGAGGGCCTCACGAGGACGTGGGTCTGTCACGAGAGACTGTGCAGTGATGTCACCGCCCCAGCCGTCCGTGCTGTTACTTCAGGACGCCGGCTGGGTCGGGAGCCCCCCGGGCTGGGGAGCGCGGGCGGGACGGGCTCTGAAGCGGGCTCCCCCCTGCACCACCACAGGATCCGGAAGGGGTTCCCCTGCGAAGCCCGCGTGGTGGCGCGTGTCCTCCCCCAGTTCCTCGACGACTTCTTCCCACCCCAGGACGTCATGAACAAGGTCATCGGCGAGTTCCTATCCAGCCAGCAGCCGTACCCGCAGTTCATGGCCACTGTCGTGTACCAGGTGAGGGGCCGGGGCGGGGCGCCCAGGGCAGGCGCCAGGCCCTCAGCTCCTCCCCTGCCAGCGCTGACGGGGCCTCCTCGGGCCCGCGGCCTCCTCGCAGGTGTTCCAGACGCTGCACAGCGCGGGGCAGTCGTCCATGGTGCGCGACTGGGTCATGCTGTCCCTGTCCAACTTCACACAGCGGAGCCCGGTTGCCATGGCCATGTGGAGTCTCTCCTGCTTCTTCGTCAGCGCGTCCACCAGCCCGTGGGTCTCAGCGATGTATCCTTGCCTGGTCCTGGGCCCCGGGGCAGCCCCGCCGTCCCGTCAGCATCCTGCTTGATGTTTGCGTCAGTGTTTTGGAAGCCTGAGTTCTGTAGGAAGCCCAGGTGTCTGGGTGACATTTCTTCTAAGCCCCGAGAGTGAGTCACGGACCAGCAAACAGGAGCCCGTGTGTTCCCTGCGCTGAGCAGGGCTCCAGGAGGGGCCGTGGAGCGGGGAGGCCCTCAGAGGACCCCCCACGTCTGCCTGCGGTCCGTGCAGCTGGGCGGGTCGCTCATGCTGCTTCTCATTAGCCCTTGTCACGTGCTGTGTCTCACCCTCCTGGGTAAACGCTGAAGTTAGTGAAGATCCAGTTCCCACCCCCGAGATGCTGGCTGCCAAAAGGGGACGGCCCCTCCCGTCAGCCTTCCCCAGACAGACCGCAGGGCCTCGGAGCAGACAGCCGTCCAGGCGCTGAGAGTGGCCCGGGCAGGCGGCATGGTTCTGCGCTGGGTGTGTGGGAGCCAGGCCAGGTAAGCGTGACGCGAGGGGTGGCCCCGCAGGGAGGGTGCTCCTGCTTCCCAGGCGGAGCCTCTGGCTGGAGAGGCTGGACCCAGGTGGGAGGCAGCTGCTCCTATAGCTTAGGGGAGCCTCCCGGTGCCCCCCGCTGTCCGCAGGCCTGTGTCAGGGCCAGAGCCCCAGGGGAGGCAGGAACCCCTGGGAGGACAGGAGCAGGTCTCCCCGAGCTTGCCGCCTTGTGCCCTTGACTGACCGGCCAGCCTCCCACACGTCGTGAGCCGGATGGGCAAGCTGGAGCAGGTGGACGTGAGCCTCTTCTGCCTGGTGGCCGCGGACTTCTACCGACACCAGATAGAGGAGGAGCTTGACCGCAGGGCCTTCCAGTCCGTGTTCGAGGTGGTTGCTGCACCCGGAAACCCATACCACCGCCTGTTGGCGTGTCTGCGGAGCGTCCACAAGGCCGCCGCGTGCTGAGTGCCCACGCGGCTGGCGACGAGGTGGTCTCTGGACCGCAGGACCTGGCCTGTGCCAGGCAGCAGGCGGCACGGGCTTCCCGCCGCATGGTGGCGAGGCTGCACGCAGGGCACACGCAGTAACGTTTGGGGTTGAGCCTGAGTCCTCTCGGGGCAGGAGCTGCTGTGGTGGGCCTCGCACCGGAGCTGGTGTGGAAGCCAGCTGCCCGGGTGTTGACGTGCTCCTCCCGTCCCGCCCTCGGCTGTCACCAGGTCCCAGCTGCTCCCGCCTGGGGGGCAGGATTCCTCTGCTCTTGCCGGCGAGCCATCAGCCCTCCGTTGTCCCGCAGGCGGGAGGGGACGCCACAGGCTCTGAGGCACAGGGTCCTGGGGTGTCTTGGGCTCCTGCAGGGCACGCATGCCGGGTCTGGCCAGGCGGGGGGGCTGGGAGCGTGACAGCTTCCGCTGTCCTCCCCGTCGCTGTCTTCTCAGGATTTAAAGTTTAATTCTATCAGTAAAGAGATTAATTTTAAGGTAACTTTCTACACCCGTGTACAGTCTGTGCATCACCAGGTCAGCGCTGCATGTCACGGCCTCCAAGTGGGTGGACGGGGTTTGTGTCCCCCCCCGCCGCGGGGCTCGCTGTCTGGCAGCCCCTTCCCCTAACGCCAAGCTCCCGCCATGCTGCCCTCTGTTATGAGCTCCCGTTTGGCATTCAGGGCAGCGCCGGCATCCGGTCAGGAGCCCTGGTCCTGCTGAGGGCGGGGAAGGTGCCGGCCTGGCTGTCCTGGCTGTGGGCAGTCAGCTCCAAGCAGGGGCAGCTCTCTGGTGGTGACAGGCAGCTTGCGGGCAGTTAGCCAGCCAGGCCGGCCCCCCGCGCCTGCCCTGGCCTGGGCTCCGGCCTGCCCGGGCCTGGCAGGTGTCGGCGTCCAGGCCCGTGCCCCTCCTGCGTCGTGGGCCCAGCCGCTCGCTGGCCGGCAGCCCTGAGGGCGCAGCAGCTTGATGTGTCAGGAGCAGAGCTCGGTGTCCCGGCGACTGGTCGAGGAAGGCCCCAGCACCGCCTCGCCTGTCTCTGTCCATCGGCGGGGCCTCCTTCCAGCTCAGGAGAGTGCAGGTCTGTGCCCGCAGGGCCAGTGCTGGGCAGGGGGCGCCGGGCACGGGGCGCCGGGCACAGCCGCCACTCCCACCCCAGGCCCTGGCCCTGGCCCAGCTCGTTTCTGGACCCAGAGCAGCCTGGTCATCCTGCTCCCACGAGGCCTGTCAGTGGGGTGCGCATGATGGGGGGCTGGCAGAGCCCTTCCGGGCGGCTCTGCAGGGCCCCAGGACAGCAGGGCCTCTGGTCAGCGGCACGCCACCCAGCTTGGTCAGGAGCTCAGGCGCATCAGGTTGGGTGTCTCCTCGGCAAGTGGGGATGACCTGCCCCCATCGTCCAGGGTCTGTAGGGGCAGGAGGCTTGGGCGCCCCCTCACGTGTCTGGCTGACATACTGCCCACTGCACACACCCCCTGCAGGCCCCCCACTCCCGCCCACGTGTTGGGGGCCAGCCAGGGTCAGAGTGCGCAGGGAGCCCCTCAGAGCTGCCCTAGGCGCCCGGGCACCCCGCAGAGGGCCTGGCAGTGTGAGCGGTGGACACGGGTCAGAAGTTGGAGCCGGGGCCTTGAGGGCAGGGCTATGACCTCCCCACCCTCCTGCCTCTTGTTTGTGCTCACCCTGGCCTTTGCAGCCACACGCCTGCCGGAGTGACTGAACATGGGAAAGCTCTAGAACCGCGGCCCTCGCCCCAGGGTCCCTTCAGCAGCTCCAAGGGAGACATGTCGCAGGCCGGTGTTGTCCGCGCTTAGGTGTTTGCCCTTGTTAGGGAGAACACTGTGAGCGTGAAGCCGGGACCTGTCCCCTCCGGAGTCAGAGCGCTGGGCCCAGCTGAGCAGGGGCCCACCCTGGTTCCCACGTGACCGTCGGTGCGCAGCGAGGGGCTGCAGCCAGCTCTGGCTATTGGCGCCATCCAGAGACGCGCTGGCATGCCCTCCGGGAGCGTGCGAGTGCTCGGGAAGGTCACTTCATCCGTGGAGGAGTGTACGTGTGTGTGGGCGTGCACCTGTGTCTCCGTCAGGGTCTCTGAGGGTGGCCAGCAGGTCTCTGCAGAAGCCCACCTTTCTCAGACCTGCCCCGTGGGGTCGGCTGCGTGCCTGAGACGTCTGAGGGTGGGGTGGGGTTGCTCATCAAAGTCCCACTGAGGAGACGGGCCCCCTCATCAGCTGTCTGCAGAAGGGACCAACCTGAGGAAAGTCTGTGTCCGGCAGCAGTCACCTTGCCACCCCAGACTGTGTTGAGAGGATTGTTAGGGGGCGGGGAGGACAGGGTTTGTTTTCCTGCTGGTGACGCAGGGAAGATTTGAGTGAAGCCAGGGTAGTTGGTGGGCGAGGCACTCATGCGTCTTACTGTCTCTGTGTCC
Source organism: Odocoileus virginianus (assembly GCF_023699985.2). Classification (NCBI taxonomy): domain Eukaryota; kingdom Metazoa; phylum Chordata; class Mammalia; order Artiodactyla; family Cervidae; genus Odocoileus; species Odocoileus virginianus. The sequence goes on from NW_027224267.1 coordinate 36,733, forward strand.
TGTTGCGGCCCCACTGAGCTGGGCAGGGGAGGGGGCATTTCTAGGTGCCCTCCCCCACTGTCCGCTCGCCCTCCTGCAGCACACGCGTCCTTCCGGGAGGCGAGGATGGCACTGGGACTCCCCGGGCACCCAGCCCCCCTTGTGGCTGGGCGTCACTGCCGAGCCCGGGAGTGCAGACAGCTCCCTGCGCGGGTCAGCGGGGCTGCCTGCGACCGTCTGGGGAAGCCCCTCTGGGCCGTGCAGCGTGGTGGCTCTTGTGTGGTTTGGCGGAGTGGACTCGCCCCCTCTTGGTGCCGTGGGCGTCTCTTCCTGGCACACGAGCTCGCTTGGCCTTTTTGTCCCCCTCTGCTCTGTGCCTGAAACGGGGTGACACGCGGTGGTCCTGCACGCTGGAGTGATGGTGGGGGTGTGAGAACCACCTCCAAGGTCGCTGACGCCCCCCGGAGAGCTTGGGGTGGCCTCACTTGGAGGGGACCGCCCCCCGCTGCCTGGTGCCACAGGCCTCCGCTCGCGGGGGAGCCGGGGGGTGGGCTCAGGCGGGGGTGACCACGGAGGGGGCCTGTGCGTGTGGCACTCAGTCGTGCTGCCGAAAGAGCCCCCTCCCCCGAGTGCTTGTGGAGCCCCTGGCCCCGGACAGTCGCTGCAGGCGTCCTGCTGCAGCCAGGTGGCCGCTGGCCTGGAGGACTGTGGCATCATGGACCTGCCTTGGGGGGCTGGGCTCTGAGCATGCTCCACAGCTGACCGTCCTTCGGCAGATTTGAGCTCACGCTGTCCACCGCCGCGGTCCCCGCTGTGCGCCTGCAGGGCTGTGATGGGTGCGTCCCGGAGCCTGGCCCAGGCCCGTCTGTGAGAGGAGAGCAAAGGTCTGACATGAGATGTATATTTTAATTTTTTAAACCACTACAAATATTGTACATATGAATTAAAAGGAAAAAAAAGGTGAATTACCGTGTGAGGCCTGCTTTGCTTATGGGGAACCTCGCCCCCCTGGGGGGGCAGACCACACCAGCAGGAGCCCAGCACCGTGGGACTCGGGGGACGGGGTGACCCCCCGCCAGTGCCCGAGGCTGCGGTGGTGACGGCAAGTCCCCACAGGGCCCATGCGGTTTCGTGCCGGGCCCCAGGCGGGAGGGGTGGTCGCGGTGGGCACAGGTCCTGGCGTCTCATGCAGGGCCCGTGGCCTGACCTCGGAGCCCGTGATGGCCCCTGCCCCTTTCGCCCCGTTGGCCACTGGCCGCCATGCCCTGGGGCCAAGGGGTGAGGCTGCCCTGTCCATCTGGGCTGGTGTGTCCTTCCCGCCCGAAATGCCAGCTCCTCTGGGAATCCTCTCTACTCAGCTGCATGGGCGCTGAGGGAGCGCTGGCTGTGAGGGATTACTCCGCTCTATGCCACGGTGCTTGCCCACCAACCTGCGGAGGCGGAGACCCTGGGCCACGGGCTGCCCGGGGCGGTGCTCCACAGAGTCTGCTGAAGGCGTCCCTGGTCCCAGGGCGTTGGTGGGAGTGGGCGGCCCCCAGTCTGACCACAGCGGGTGCCTGGAGAGATGGCCAGCAGGCTTAGGAAGCCCGGCCTCTGCCCTGGTCGCGGCACGTGTGGGCGCTGCCCTCGTGGTGCTGCAGGAACCTACTCGGAGAGGGTCTGGCTGCTCGTTCCGGTGGCCGGGCCATGCAGGTGTTGTGTGCACCCGCTCTGCGTGTGGGAAGAGGTCAGCTCGTGTTCCCAGGCCCGTCTCCCCTGACATGCTGCAGGCCCCGGCAGCCTCCCCTTAGGAGGAGCAGTGACCCCCGCAGTCCGGGGGGCCATGCCCTGCCTCTGTGTTTAGACGAGGGCCCCAGACGCCCTGGTAGGAAGTGACAGTGTCCCACTCACCCTCTCACCCAGCTGCCCAGCACAGGTGCCCTTGGCAGAGGGCAGCCCACCCCCCACTGCCTGACCTGAACCTGTGAGCCCCTCTGGGCCCCGGGGGTTCTCGGTCCCGCGTCGCGCTCAGGGCTGCCCAGACGTCGCTGGATGGGGCATCCTGCCAGGGGCCCGCAGGGACAGAGGCGGCCTGGCTTTGTGGAGTCACCAAGGCTCCTGGCAAACCACGGAGGTGCCCTGGGTCCCCGTGAGCCTGGGGGCCTTGCAGTCTGGCCTCTCGCTCGGGAAGGCCCATCCCCACTGACCTTCCGAGCAGGAACCTGGGGGGCCACCCAGATGCCGTCCCCCTATCGCAGCCATGTCCTCTGGGGCAGGCGTTGCCAAGCCTCTGTCCCAGGCTGTGAGCAGACGAACCGCCAGCAGGGCCTCCACTCATCCTGGCCCTGGGGTGCTTAGGGCATGGGCGACCCCGTGTGGTGGAGCCCTGGACTCAGGGTCGGGCGTGCCCGCTGAGGACAGAGAGTTAAGGGTCTGGGCTCCCACACACATGGGAAAGGACGGTGCTGCCCCGCGGGTCACTGCGCCCAGCAGCGTCCACCCTCCTGCCCCGCTCGCCCCTGGCCTGGACTCGCCACCACGCTCCCTGTGCTTGCCCGCCTCCGCCTGGCTGGGGGTCTTAGACTGCTGTCAGGACTCCCAGCTCCCGGGATGGGCCCGGCTCCCTGCTGTCTGCCCCCTCCCTGGAGGTGCTGGAGGCGCCTGAGGGATGCCCCTTCCTGTCTGGAGGGCGCCGGCCTCCTCTGCGTGCCCAGGACTCGCTCGCTAAGGCCTGACCGCCCTTCTCTCCGCAGGTGCCGCCGGACGCCCGGCCCCAGGCGCTCTGCCTCCCGGGCCCGCAGAGCCTGAGGGTCCCCACAAGCCATGCAGTTGTGCCAAGGTACGCAGCCCCTGTCCGCCCCCCGCCGAGGGCAGATAGGGCCTTCCCACGGGCCACCGGGAACTGGGCCTGCCTCCGTCTTGTCCTTGAGTCCAAAGCAAGCGTCCCCCCCTGCCCCACACCCGGGGCTTTCCAGCGGCCCTGAAACCTGAGCGGAGACGTTGGAGCCCAGCCATTTCTCTGCGGGACCCGTCGGCTGGGGGCCAGCAGGGGTGGTCACCGGCCCCTGCACACCAGCAGTGCTGCCCCAGGCCCACAGCCTCCCCGGCAGAGGCACTGGGACCTGCTGCCCAGGGGCTGCCCAGGCCGGGCACCTAGGGCGGCAGCACCTCCTGATGACCACACCCCACCCCAACCAGGCCAGCACGCTGGTCTGCACCCTCTCCAAATGCCCCAAGAGGGTGGGGGGCAGGGAAAGGCCTCGGAGCTGCAGCCGTGCCCTCTGCACCAGCCCACGTCCGGTGGGGTCACCTGTCCAGACAGGTGTCGGTGAGGACAGGGCTGGGGGTGGCATGACCGAGTTATGTCTGTAGTTGGCTGAGCCAGGTTGAAATCCTGAGCTTGGCCTGCCTCCCCTCGCTGGGGAGTGCTGTGAGGCAGACCTGCTCGGCTCTGGGGGTTGGGTTGAGAGACCGTCCACCTGGAGGACAGTCAGGGCTAGCCCAGGCTCTGGGGGCAGAGAGTCAGCTCTCAGGCCACCTGGTTGGTTAAATCCTTTACCTAAGAGGGGCATGGGGAGGACTTCCTGGAGGAGGGGGCCTTCCCATCCCTCATGCACTCTGCAAACACTACTGAGTGTGCCAGGTGCCCAGTCGAGGGGCGTAGCAGCTGTCAGCCTCCCCAGGAGGTGCTAGTTGGCCAGGCTGCAGTGTCCCTGTGTCCCCAGGCAGTTTCGGAAACCCCAACAGGGAGGGGCTTCCACCAGGAGCTGAGGGGCAGGGTCAGGTGCCGGCCCAGAACACCCTGCTGCCTCTGCGCCCCAAGTTCTGACTGCAGGGACGAAGGAGCCCCAACCAACCCACCCCATCCTGAACCCTCCCATCCTTCCAGCTGGGCTTCGGCCCCCTCTCAGGGTGAGAGGGCGAGCTCTGGACACTGGAGGTGCAGGGTGAGAGCACCTGGCCAGAGACCCCGCCCCAGTCCCAGGCTCAGCGTCCCTGCCCTGGGCAGCTCAGGCAGGACTCCCCTGTCCACAGCAGGCCTAAGGAGGGCCCTCTGTGCCTGGGGAGGTTTTCAGCTTGCACTCTGTGAGCCCTTCCCCCAAGTTCAGGTCTCCCCAGAACCCTACAGGTGCCAGGGGGCTCGCGGATGGCACCCTGGCCTGAGGGCAGGGCAGGGGCTCCGTGTGGCCATCACAGCCCAGCTTGCAGGTGTGAGGTGGAGGTCTGCCCCCAAGGCCTTGGGACTGAGCCTCAGCTGAGTGCTGGTGGAGGCCTGAGGGGGGGGTGGCCAGGGACCCCAGCCCATGCCAGTGGCCACTTTGTCCGAGGTCAGCACTAGGGGACCTCCCCAGAGCCCCCAGGAAACAATGGGGGCATTTACCCAGGCAGGCAGCAGTTTGCACTAGGTTGTGTGCCCTTGCCCAGGACCGTGGCAGAGAACGCATGACCTGTGCTTCCCGGGGAGAACAGGTCAGACCCAGCCCCAAGCCAGCCTGCTTGGGTTCAGAGCCCAGCTTGGCCCCTTGCCCACAGGGAGACCTCACCTCTGTCCCTCAGGCTACTTATCTGTAGAATGGGAATAACAGCAGCCGCCAGCCTCGCTCACGAGAGTACCATGAGGGTCAAAGTTGAAAACAGCCATACTGTGCTTAGAACAGGACCCAGCAGTCATCAGAGCTTGGATTCTTCAGACTGCTGCGTTTGCAAGCTTTCTTAACCCAGAGCCACACGATGGAGGGCAGACAGGAAACCGCTGGCTCAAGGGAGGCCCGGTTTGCAGGAGGGAAAACCAGAAGAAGGACCAAAGTGGAACAGGAAGAGAGAAAGTGGTGCCAGAACAGGGTTTTGAAAAACGAGTAAGAGTTTGCCAGGAAGCCCGAAGGCAAAATCCAAGAGACCTACAGGGAAGGGAGGGGAGTTCCTTGAGGTCAGTCTTTCAGAGTTCATACCTGTGCTCAGCAAGGCTTCACCAAGTCCTTTTTGTGGGTGTTCTGGGGCTACAGGGGACTCCCCACCCTGCCCCGTGCACAAGGCAGGTCTGGGTCCAGGTGGTCCTGCTGCAGGACGGGTGGGAATACGCTGTTGTCAAAATCTCGGCTCTCTGTGCACCAACGCCAAACAGAAACATGGAGACAGAGTCACGGAGGAGAAGGAAAGAGTGGCTTCACTCTGCCAGGCAAAGCAGGACCGCAGCAGGCTAGTGAAACAGGAGGGAGGGGGGCAGGGCACAGCCTCTGAAAGAATGACACAGCCCAGGGGCACAACGTAAGCCGATTAGAATCAAGAGAGAGAAGGGGATGACAAAGGATGAGATGATTGGATGGCATCACTGACTCAATGGACATGAGTTTGAGCAAGCTCTGGGAGTTGGTGATGGACAGGGAGGCCTGGTGTGCTGCAGTCCATGGGGTCGCAAAGAGTCGGACACGACTGAGCGACTGAACAACATTAGCCTGTGAAATTACCCAGCTCATAAAAATTAATGTGGGAGTGTTAGTCGCTCAGTCATATCTGACTCTTTGCGACCCCGTGGACTGTAGTCCTCATGCTCCTCTTTCCATGGGATTCTCCAGGCAAGAATACTGAATTCGGTTGCCATTTCTTTCTCTAGGGAATCTTCCTAACTCAGGAAAAGCTAACCCCACACCACATTGCAAGGCTGTACTTGGCCTCTGTGACAGTCCACACTCTTGTCTGTGGAGTGTGTTTCTCTCTAAATAAATCCACTTCTTACCTATCACTTTGTCTCTCACTGAATTCTTTCTGCGATGAGACATCAGAGGACCTGAGCTTCATCAGGTTCTGACACCAGGTCTGTGATCTCAGTTGGCAGACTACGCGTTTTGGCCGAGTTCAAATCCCAGCCACTTGGGTTTGAGTCTGCAGCAGGGTTTTGGCCAGGTTTACATTCCCGGCCATGTGGGTTTAAGCCCCAAACTGAGATCAGCGGTTTCACCAGCACCCCAAGGGTGTGTAGGGAGAGGTTATAGTCAGGCAGGGGTCTGTGATAAGCATCAAAGCAGTAGCAAGTCTTCATTTCTGCTTCTGCAAGTTTTCTAAAAGGTGGGGTTGCTGGCGAGTTCAGAGTGTGTGCAGGGTGGTCTATCTCCTGCTCATTGTGACGGGCCTGTCCTGTCCCTCCTCCTCCGATCAGCAACCTCTCTGCCCTTCGGAACTCAGAGCAGGCCACGGAGGCTGGAGTCTTGCTCATAAGGCATTGGGGACAAAAAGGCTTCTGTGCCGGGAACCCCACGGGGCCCTGCTGCTCATTAGCACCGCCTGCCCCCAGCTGCCCTCCACCTCGAGCCCTGCACCGGCTCCTCGGCCTGTGCCAAGTCACCCAGGCCGTCAGCCGCGCCCCGTGAGGGAGGGGACAGTCGGACAGTGACCGAGCCAGGGGTCTGCTACAGCTGCTGGTGCCCAGCCTGGGGGTGGTGGCGTTTGTATTGTTAAGTGTGAGCCGTTGGCCGGAGGATGGCCATGCGTGGGGCAGGCGGGCGGGTGGGCGTTGCACACGTATGCCTCTGCGGGTCACCAAGTGTGTGTTCCCATGCCAGTCTCCTGTCTGTCCTTCCCACCCCTCTGTCCTCCCTTCTCTGGGTCTCCCTCTCCGCCTCTTATCTCATTCTACTGCACCCCAGCCCCACATCTTGGGCCCTCCCTGGGCCCCCAGCACTGTGGGCCCGGGGCGGGGGCGGAGGCCAGGGCTGTGGCCTGGATCCGACCTGGCCCCCCGAGCCCAGTCTTTCCAGCGGAGGGGCCTTGCTCAGTGGCCCCTGGGCCGGCCAGCCTGGCAGCCAGGCTGGGGCGGGAGGCAGGGCCGGGCGCCTGGGCCGCCAGTTCTGGGCCTGGCCCACTCACTGCAGTATTGATGGCCCGTCAGGGCGGCCCTGATTCCTGCGCTTTCAGTTAAAAGGTTTCTGTTGTTGTAGCTTATGCAGTTGCTCTGTTGCTATGGAAACGTGACATCAAAATGACGTTTCCCGTTTAAAAGCTTTTAACTAAATTCCTGCCTGTCAGATGTAGGCCCCATTTTGAGCGAGGAGCTGCTTTCCAGGAGCGGGGCTCCCGCCGCGGTGCGCAGGCCTCAGCGGCCCGCCCCGAGCGCGCTCTTTAACCCCGCAGGTGCCCCGGGCATGGCCACGGCCGAGGTGCCCGGCTACCTCGTGTCCCCGCAGGCCGAGAAGCACCGGCGGGCCCGCAACTGGACGGACGCCGAGATGCGCGGCCTCATGCTCGTCTGGGAGGAGTTCTTCGACGAGCTCAAGCAGACCAAGCGCAACGCCAAGGTGTACGAGAAGATGGCCAGCAAGCTGCTGGAGATGACGGGCGAGCGCCGGCTGGGCGAGGAGATCAAGATCAAGATCACCAACATGACCTTCCAGTACAGGTAGGCCCGCGGGTGGCGGGCGGGTGGACAGGCCACGATGGCAGGGGCGGGCGGGGGAGTCCCAGCTTTGTGTCGGCAAGAGGGGACCTGCGGGCCCCGTGAGGGGGGCGCGGGGAGACCCCCAAGGTCCCACAGGGTGAAGGATACTGCTGGTGGCCAGGGGGGGCAGGAAGACCGAGGCTGGACCGCTAGGCCCGTGAGCCCGCGGGCTGCTGTCTCCGGCGTCCACTGAGCCCACTGCGGGCACAGCGCTGGCCTCAGGGCTGGGTGTGGGGGGTGTGGAGGCCCTGAGCACCCAGGAGGGTCCGCACCTCTGCCCCCTCCCCACCCCACGCTGGGCCCCTGCCCTGGCTGCCTCAGGAAGGGCTGGGTCACGGCCAGGCACATGGCCCTGGGCGGGGGCAGCTCCAGGACTGCCCCGCGTGCCCGGCACCTCAGAGGGCGGGGCCCAGGTTTATCTGCCGGGGGTCCCAGGGAGGAGAGGGTCACGGGCAGGTGAGAGGTCACAGGTGTGGAGGGGGCCACGGGCAGGGTGAAGTTTGAGCAGGAGCTGGGCTATAGGCGGAGAGGCACAGAGAGTGGGCCCTGTGGGCGGGCTGGGCCCACGCAACCCCCGTGAGCCTGTCCGTGTTGGGGGGTCTGCCGTCCCAGGAGGACGCTCGAGGACCCCGCTGGTCCCAGCCAGGCTGCCTCCTCGCCCTCCCCGTGGACCCCCGGGCAGGGGAGCAGAGGTGTGGACAGGGGGGCGTGGACAGGGGAACAGAGGTGTGGCTGAGGCGGGGTGGGGGGGGGCGTGGACGGGACTCTGCAGGTTGGCTTGGGCACCTTGAGCCAACTCTGGGTGAGCGGACCCCCGGCCTGTGGCTCCCAGCCTGTCTGGGGCCTGGGGGTGTGCAGAGGCTCCCAGGGCCCTGAGCAACCGAAGGCCTCTTCAGTTGCATCAGTTTAACTTTCTCCGCCTTGGAGGAGCCAGTCCTGAGCCTGGCCCGTCCAGAGGCTCATTTCTGACCTGCAGCCCGGCCCCCAGACAGGTCTCAGAGCAGAGCAGAGGCCGCCGGCCGCTGGGGTCCAGGGGCCTCAGAGGCACTTGGGTAAAGGTGGTCCGAGGTCAGGGCCGAGCCGTGTGCCCCCCACCCCACCCCACCCCACCCCCACCCCCGCCACCAGCCCCTCAGCGCCTAGGGGGGTGGGGCAGGGAGGCGGCTGCTGGGCTGAGGCAGGCGGCTTTAGGGCCTGCTGTCTGACACCGTGACTCATGGCTCTGATTGGCGTCTGGCCGGGTTATTCATTATTTATCCTGAAGGCCGCCTCCTGAGCCCCAGGGAGGTATCCTCTTCCATTCCTGGAGGGGAGGTGGGCTGAGGAGGCCACAGGAGAGGAGGGGGTGGCCTGCGGGGTGGGGCCAGGCCGCACGTGCACAGCGTGTCACACTTTATGAAGCACTTCCACGCAGCGGTACCTCTCAGCTCCCGTCGCCCACAGGGACACCAAGGTCCAGAGCAGGAAGGGACTTCCCCAGGGGCTCAGCGGTGAAGAATCCGCCTGCTGTGCAGGAGATGCAAGAGACGTGGGTTTGATCCCCGGGTCGGGAAGATCCCCTGGAGGAGGGCATGGCAACCACTCCAGTGTTCTTGCCTGGAGAATCCCATGGACAGAGGAGCCTGGCAGGCTGCAGTCCACGGGGTCACAGAGTCAGAGCACGCGTGCACACAGGACCTTACAAACCGACACTCTGGCTGGGGGACTGGGTCTTCATCTCTCCCAACACCTCCCCTGACCCCCACCACCCAGAGCCGCCCAAAGCAGAGGCTTCAGTTATTTTTTCACAACTTTTGGTTTTCTTAAAAAAAGAAAACAAAGCCAATCTTCATTCATTTATTGAATGCACCGCCAGCTTGTGGGATCTTAGTTCTTCAACCAGGGATCGAACTTGGGCACTCGTCTGTGGAAGCGAGGAGTCCCAACCACAGGACCCCCCGGGGATTCCGGAGACAGTTCATATGAAGGTGGTTGGTGGAATTCCCTGGAGGTCCAGTGGTTAGGACTTGATGCTCTCACTGCCAAGGGCCCAGGTTCAGTCCTGGCTGGGGAGTTAAGATCCCACCAGCTGCTCTGCATGGCTAAAGTATAAAAGCAGATTGTCCATGAAGGAAGCTTGGGGGTAGCCTGTTTCCGGGGAGTGTGTGCAGGGGCCCCCTGCAGTGGGGCGGGCCTTGTCTCGGGCGGGCAGAGCGGGACCTGGGGGCTTCCAGAGGGGCTGGAAAGGGGCCCGGGCCCCAGCACAGCCCTCCGCCCTCCTGTGGTCAGGGAGGCGGGGCAGCCCGTCCGGGCTCCCTGCTGAGGACCCCATGTCCCTCGGCCTCTGCCCCAAGTTGCACACTCCCAGCAGGGCAATGCTTTCAGATGGTCACCACATCTCCAGGGACCGGGGTGACCAATGGCCACACCCCGGCAGGGATTTGATCTCGAGGCACCCTGTAGGGAGATAGGAGCCACTTTGCTGTGGGGGACCCTGTCATCAGAGTCCTCCCCAGAGCAGGAGGAGCAAGGGCCAGGAATATGGAGGGGCTGCCAGTGGTGGCCGGGGTCTCAGGACCCTGGGTTTCGGGAGGCAGAGAGCCGACGCCCACCCCACCGTGACCCCTTTGGTCGCCTGGCCGGGGCCTGCACTGTGGCCGCATTTCCCCTTCCCTCACCTCCCAGGGGACAGCCGAGTCCCAGGGACCACAGGGCCTGTCTGCAGGGGAGGGCAGGACTCAGGGCCTGGGAGGGGCGCGGGCCCACCATAGGCACACGCAGACCCTCGCTGGGGGCGTCAGGCGCCCCCCCCCCCCCCCGTACCAAGAATGTCATCTGGACAGCTCGCTGTTCGCCAGGCACCGGGTGTTGTCTGCTCCAGTCTTCCCAGCATGACTTGGATCATCCCCATTTTACTGACACGAGGCTCAGAGAGGTTAATGGACCCGCCCAGACTCACACAGCGCAGCGGCAGAGAGGAGCCGCAGACAGAGCCGTGACCGCCGAGGCCTGCGCTCGTCCGCCTGAGCTCCTGCTGCAGGGCGTCCTCTTCAGAGGGACACGCTTGTTACCTGACCTCATCTGACGTTCGTGTTACACGTTACATCACATCTTACTCCTATGGTGGCATTATACCACATATGTTCTTATTGCTGATTGAGTTATTAAAAAGCAGCGTTTGTTCATTGCAGAGAGTTTAGAAACCCCAGAAAAGCAGAGAGGACTCATAGGGGTCAGCTCAAGATGCCAACCTGACACTGGGGCCTGTGGGGCCTGTCGACACCCACAGCCATGTAGGGTCCCGAGCCTGACCTCTTTCTGACCCAGTCTCATCTGGCCCACTTTTCCGGGGAGGCCTGTCTGGCTGGGAGTGGCCCACACCCGTGCCACGTGGCTCCCTGGGTCCGGTGCCCCTGAGCGCCCCTCTGCAGAGGGGCCGGGCAGGCAGGGCCAGGAGCAGCCTTTTCTCACCCTTGGCTCTTGTGTCTCTCGTTTCAGGAAATTAAAATGCATGACAGATAGCGAGTCCGTCCCGCCCGACTGGCCCTATTACCTAGCCATTGATAGGATTCTGGCCAAGGTCCCCGAGTCCTGTGATGGCAAACTGCCGGACGGCCAGCAGCCGGGGCCCTCCACGTCCCAGACCGAGGCGTCCTTGTCGCCGTCTGCTAAGTCCACCCCTCTGTACTTACCGTATAACCAGTGCTCCTACGAAGGCCGCTTCCAGGACGACGGCTCCGACAGCTCCTCCAGCTTACTGTCCCTTAAGTTCAGGTGTGTGCGCGCCCCCCTCCCGCCCCACCGCCCGCCCCCGAGACGGCTCAGGCGGCCATCCTGGCGGTGGCCACCTCTGCCACCCAGGGCCGGCTGCAAAGGCCTAGGCAGCACACACACCTCCGGGACAGGGAGGCCAGACAGGAAGGCAGGTGGGCCCGAGGCCTGGGCCGTCGTGTTCACCGCCCAAGCACGCCTCCTGCGCCCTCGCTGCTCAGCTGTGTGCAAAGTCCGTGATCTCTCTGGGCCTCGGTCTCCGTCTGTAAAATGGGGATAAATCAAGACCTTCTCTGGTGAAGGCTGGGGGTCAGAGGCGAGCCTCCTGCCCTCTCCTCGGTGTCTGGCTCTCGAGCTCCCCCACCCCAAGCAGACCATGCCCTGGGGCCCCCTTCTCCCTGGCCTTGCCGGGCTGGCTGGTCTCTCAAAACCAGGGAGGGGGCGTCAGGCTGAGCCTGCATGGTGTCCTTGGAGCCTGGCTGCAGTGGGGGCCCAGCCCCCCTGCCATCCATGGCATCTTGACAGCCCTGAGCTGACCGCGCCTCAAGACCCCCCTCAGATAGGAGTGGTGTGGGGCCGGGGAGCCAGAGGAGGTCACATTGGGCTGGGCTTTCACGGGTGAATAGGAGTTGACCAGTGGAGAAGGGACCAGGAAGAGTGTACATTTGCGCTTTGGCCCTGCCTCCCCCAAGCTCAGTCTCACGTCTGTCGGGGATGGGGTGAGGAAGGCATCTCAGGGGCCCCTCCGGTCTGACACCCACAATCTGAGGGCTGCTGCCCGGTTGTCCAGCGCCCCTTCCCTGGGTGGGGGTGGTTTCTCAGTGAAGACCCCCGACAGAATCGCCTTTGCTGGTGGCCGGGCTGGGGTGCAGGGGATCTGCCACTGGCGGACAGTTGCTTCCGTGGGCTGAAACTACTTCCCAGACTGATGGCTGCCCAGGTGCTGTGCCAGGCTGGGCTGCGGGGCCCCTCTCCCTCCAGAGTCCAGGCTCTGCTCTCTGCCCCCGAGGGTGGCTGGGCCACAATCCTGCACAGAAGCAGAGGGCCTAGGCTGGGGACAGGCAGGGCCTAGGGGCGTCTGGCAGCTCCCTGCCACCCCTGGGGGCCCCACTCACAGCAGAGAGCCGGGCTGCCTTCAGCCCTGACCCTGGAGAGATTCCTGTCCTGGAGGGGAGCCCGGCCTCTAAGGCCCCGCCCTTGGCCTGCAGTCCCAGTCTTCTCACCCCCAGGTGTGCTGGCCCCTTCCAGGCTGCCAGGAGGCAGGGGTTCCCCTATCTGCTGGAGGCAGGCCCAAACTGGTGGGGTCTGCCCTGTAGGCCCTCCCACCCACCGTTTTCCTCATCCCTCTCTGGGTGTCCTCTCCCCCCGCCATGAGCACCCCTTGCCCACCCAGGTCAGTGGGTGTGGGAATGCTGTCATGACAGGGAAAGCCCGGCCCCCTGAGTGTCCGGGGAAGGCCGGGAGGGTCAGGCAGGGCCCGAGGTCCCGTGCCCAGCCGTCCCCACACTGCACTGTCCTTCCAGGTCGGAGGAGCGGCCCGTGAAGAAGCGCAAGGGGCAGGGCGGCCATCTGCAGAGGAAGAAGCTGCGGCTGCTGGAGGCCCTGCTGGAGGAGCAGCGCCGGCTGAGCCGCGCCCTGGAGGAGACGTGCCGCGAGGTGCGCCGCGCGCTGGACCAGCACAGCGTCTTGCAGGCCCAGAGCCTGCAGCTGCAGGAGCGAATGATGAGTCTGCTCGAGCGCATCATCGCCAAGTCCGGCGTCTAGGCCGCCCGGGCCCCGCCCCCGGAATGGCCTGGGCCACGCCCCCAGCCTGGGCCCCGCCCCTGACCCGGTCCTCGCGCTGGAAAGGCCCAGGCCTGGGCCCCGGCCCCGGAACGGGCCCGCCCCCAGCCTGGGCCACGCCCCGGAACGGCCCCGCCCCCGGGACAGCTACGACCTGGACCACGCCCCCAGCCTGGGACACGCCCCCTGGACAGCCATGCCCCTGCGGCCGCTCCTGGCCCAGACTAACCTGCCTCGGGCGGGGTACCCCGGCATAAAGGCCCTCCCTGGACATCCGGCCCCGGGACTCCGGGTCACTGCAGGGCGGCCCCTCTGGAACGCCTGGAATCTGCCCTCCGGTATTGTCAGTGTCGACGGTACTGGAAGCGACTTTTGACGTTAATCGTGTGCTTTTCACAACTTCCTGGGAGCAGGGCTCACGACTGGGCGTGGAGGGAGGTGGCCGGCCGTCCCTCCAAAGACGACGCAGGTAGAGGCGGCTCCGTGGCAGGTGTGTGTGCAGGTGCCCGCTCGCTGGGCCTGCATTGGCCCTGAGACCCCAGGGGGCCGGACGCCCTCCAGTGGCCTCTTATCTACCACCCCATCCCCACTCCGGGATGTGGGGCCTCTGGACCCCCATCAGCAACAGCTCAATAAAAACGATGATCCTGCCCATGCACCCCACCCTGTGACATCTATCAACTCGGGACAGGTGGGAGAGCCCGCTGACCTCAGGAGCAGACATGTGGAGGGGCAGACTAGCAGCAGGTGTGAGAGCGCTGGGAAGGCAGGACTTCCTGCAGGCCTCGAGGGCCCGGAGGGGCTGGACACACAGCTGGGGCACACAGGGAGCCGGCTGCCTTCCCAGGAGGGAGAGGGGCTGGGGTGGGGTGCAGGGCCTACAGGTGAGAGAGCCCGTCCAGAGCGCCGCACCCCCCCCCAGTTCCTCCTGAGTCACTGGGCCCAGGTGGCCGGTGAAGGGAGGCCCCCAGGGGAGCTGAGAACCGAGCTTCGTTCAGAGTCCCACTCGGGACATGGCTGGGGTCGTAGCCATTCCGTAGCTCTGAGGACGCCATGCAAACGGTGGAGAGGAAACACTTCCATGTGACTTTCAGCTCAGGCAGGCATCTAGTGAGAGGCCGGCAAGTCACGAAGAACAGGCGGCTCGGCCGCTGGCTGTGGCTTCTACCTGTAGGGACAGTGGGGTCATTCACGCTCTTGCCTAGAGAAAACCTGGGCAAGAAAACCTGTCTGAGGGCCTGCTTGTTTGCACAGAGCATCCGTCACTGTCCTTGGTCCCATGGCCCTGATTCTGTCTCGGGGTCCCTGTGGCTCTGCTCGGTGGAGGGGACCTTTCACGGAATGTCTGCTCCGCCCGGGACAGGCAAGTCGCTGAGCTGATCAGCAGGGTTGAGAGGACGCGGCGGGTGGGGGCGAGTGGCAGGTGACTGTCTAGACATGCTCCCTCTGGTGTTTCGTGGGTGGGGGTGGAAGTTGGGCCCTGCCGTGAGGTTGCTGCAGACCCCCTGGTGTGATGGCCACCAGCGCACCCGACCCTCCCTCGACCTTTGAGGGCAGCCAGGTAGTGACCAGGACTCAGCTGATGTCAGACTCCAGGTCCCCCCCCCCCCAGGGGTGCGGAGGCCAGCCCGAAGCCTGCCCCCAGGAGGGAGGGGCTGGGTGGAGCTGGGCTGGCAGGACGGCCCCCCGGGCCCCCCCCCACCCCCAGAGAGCACAAGCTGGACTCTGGACCCTCCTGCCTGGGGCTGGACTGTGCTGCGGAGTGAAGAGGGTGGAGCCCTGCCATGTGAACCAGCTGCCCTGGGGGCACGGTGGTGCCTGCGCCTGCTTCCCGCGCCCACGCGCTGTAGAGGTCAGCCTGGAGGCGCCCCGGGTCCAGGGCTGCCATCTGGGGCTGCCCGATGAATTTCTAGCTCTTAGACAAGACACCAGCGTGAGAACTCACTGGTTCAACCAACACAGGGCCCTGGCCCGGTGGAACTCGAGGCTCTGGCCCGAACCCTGACAGGCATGCAACCCTTCAGGGCTGTCACACCCTGAAACCCCCAGGAAGGACGGATGGAATCACGCAGCAGGGACTTTCCTGTGGTCCGGTGGCTAAGACTGTGCTCCCAACGCAGGGAGCACGGGTTCGATCCCTGGCCAGGGAGCTAGATCCCAGACGCTGCAACTGAGACCCGGTGCAGCCAAATAAAAATACTTATTTTAAAAAGTAGAAATTAAGAAATTAAACCGAAGATTTAGAAATGTTTGTTTCAAGATAGCAGTAAACTCATTACAGTGGTAACACAAGTGCCACTTGCATGGAAAACATGTTTTCCTAAACAAGGAGTTTTAGCGAGAAGAGTGGCATTGTGTCATGTTTCCTCAAATCTCTGGCCTGAGAGCAGTCAGCGGCCGCTATGGGACATGGCTTGGTTGGAAAGTGAGGGAATCTGGGAAATCGCGCCTCATGTGGATACGTGTTTGGAAAAGAAGGGGAGGTTTCAACAACACCTGCGGGTCACAGGTGTTCTTCCTTCTGACGACACCCAGACTCGACCACGGTGGTTCCTGGTGGGCTGGTTACCGCGTAGAAGCTGAAAACCTATCAGTGAGCGTTCACCAGTGTCTCCTGGGAATCCATCTGTCCATCCTCCACCTGGACCAGTCTTTTCCACACTTGTGGCTATGACGTCACAGGCTGGGCATTTGGAAGATAACGGTCACCAAGCACCCAGGTCTGCCCCAAGTCGATGGTCCTGTGTCAAAGTGTCCCCGTGTGAATTCACTGTCAGTCTCAGCTAAAACATCTGTGGTTTGGTGAGTTGGCAAGCTCCTGGTGGTGGGTGCAAGTTTTCTCAAAACCCCGGTCTTTGATGAAAGCTTGAAGTTGGTCACAAGCACCATCAGTTTTCCTTGGAGGGACAGGCTCACTTTGTCATCTTCAAGGAGGCGTCTCCGAGGCACACAGGTCTGAATAATCAGACCTGCCGTCAGCCCTCCTTTCAAAGACACTGTTCCACAGCTTCCCTGGGGGTCCAAAGGCTGGGAATCTGCCCACCAGTGCAGGGGACTCAGGTTCGATGCCTGGTCTAGGCCATCCCACAGGCTGCAAGGGAGCTAAGCCCACGCGCCGCTGAGCCTCTGAACCCTGGAGCCCGTGGGAGCCTGCCCACCCCAGCGGGAGAGTAGCCCCCACGCGCCACAACTAGAGAAAGCCCCCTCATAGCAATGAAGGCCCAGTACAGCCGAAATCAAAGCTGTTCCCTTAAAGTATATATATGTATATTTCAGCCCGCGACTCAAACAATGGCACATGTGCTCTTCCTGACACAGCCTTCCCACTCAGGTCTGGAACGGAAGGGCTTTGGGTGTGCTTGCATTTTGTCTCATGGAAGGGAGACTCAGGGGATTCCTGAGTGGACTCAGGGGCCAAGAGTTCGTAGGATGAATGGTTTGTTCTGCTTGTCGAGGACACTCCGAAGGGAAAGGAGCGCTCTCGCTGCTGGCCTGTGACCGGAGGGGAGGATGCAGGGCCGTCACCGAGGCGGGTGGCCAGGGCTGCAGCGGGAACCAGGGCACACAGGGCCCCGGGGGCCAGGCATGCAGTAGCGTCTGGCACGGGGACCAGGGGGGCCTAGGCCTCAGGCCCTCGTGGGGCCCCTGGGAGCTGCCACCCTTCCCACAGACCCCTTCCTTCCTGACCCCATGGGTGTGTGCTGCCTGGCCTGCAGTGAAGACCTTCCCGCCAGCCTTCCTGGGGTGGGGTTTGCCTCATAGACTGGGCCGGGGCCACCCCTCCCAACCCCACCCCCACGCATCACGGGGCCTGTTTCCTGCTCTCAAGGCCCTGTGGGTGGCAAGGTTGTGCCGGCCTCTTCGGTCACCGCGGTGCTGATGGCCAGCGCTCCCAGAGCATGGCGGGTCCCTGCCAGCGCTGTGCCCGCTCAGCCAAGGACAAAGCGATCAGTGTAGAAATCGGGATCGCGAGATGCAATACTTTCTCTCTTTGCCAGATGGTGTGGTTGTAAGACCAGGAAACCTAAAAGAAAACCCGACTAGATGAACAGAGAACATAAGTGTATAAAATTTCCTTTTTCTATAGTCTTGTAATACAGACATGCGGGAGATCCTGTTCCTAACAAGTGTATAATTGTGTAACGCTCCGAGTGCTTCTAAATGGATGACAACGGATAGGAAAGGTGAGCACAGTCATTAAAGGCAGGAAAGGGCCTGGACCGAGGTGTCGCGGGGGCCACTGCCCTCGGGTCCCCCAGGGCCCCCTCCCACACCCCGAGAAGGAGCCAGGCGGCACCCCGGCCACCGTGGGGATGCCCGTGCTCCATCTCCTGCCCGGCCCGCCCGCCAGCCCGCCCTCCGGGAGCCCCTGGGGACCCTTCTCTGAGACGGATTCCGGACACTGCGTTCTCGATGTTCCATCAGAACCATGCGTGCCATAGACCCTTGCCCCATCCAGGGTCCAGGGTCCAGGGTCCAGGGTGAGGCTGTGAGAGAGCGGGGAGGGTTACTTAGGGTTAGTGAAGTGAAGGGGCGGCCGGGATGCTCTGAGGGCCACCGGGGTCAGAGGTGACCAGGGTCGGGGCCGTGGCGCAGCAGGAGAGATGCGGCCGGCTCAGCTGTTCCAGTCTGTCTGGCACAGTGTAACCGGCCATGTGAGCCATCAGGGAACCGCTTCCACAGCCTGTCTTGGGCCCCTGCTCAGGCTCAGATGCTGCAGTGCTGTGCCCCTGCCCTGGAGGAGCTCAGGACCGACCTTGGTTTTTTATCCCAATCTCTGATGTTTGGTGTCGAGCTTGATTCAGGTTTTCTTTTTCCCTGTTACAACAAACCGAAGACCTTCCCTTGTGTCAGAGCCTGCTAAAGGCCCATCAGTACCCACTCTTCCCTTCCCGGGAACAAAACGCTTATATTTTTCTGGGCAGCAATGTTCCCACTAAACTTGACCAAAGTCCCTTGCAATTTAGGGTGACAAGGCATCTGAGGAAGTTGGGTGCAAATTCTGGGAAACCTCCCTAAGAAAGGAACAGGCAGATATGTGGGTTTTTTCCTCACATTTTCCCCACTTTCTTGTGCTTCTGGCCCCACCATAGGGGACATGGAAAAGATGTCTGGCTCTCCAGCAGCCCTCCAGGACCGTGAGGCCCCCTGAGGATGAGAATCACAGCCCAACAGAGGAGGGAGACTGTGGGCCCTGGGGCCCGCCAGCCCTGTGCCGCTGCTGTTGGGCCTGGCTTCTCTTGTGAGAGAGAAATAGAATTCCATCCCACGCCAGTGTCGTCTCTAGCCTTGTTACTGGCCAATCACTCAGTCATGTCTGACTCTGTGACCCTGTGGGCTGTAGCCCACCAGGCTCCTCTGTCCATGGGATTTCCCAGGCAAGAATACTGGAGTGGGTTGCCATTTCCTCCTCCAGGGGATCTTCCCGACCCAGGGATCGAACCCGAGTCTCCTGCATTGGCAGGCGGGTTCTTTACCACTGAGCCACCAGGGAAGCCCCATTTCTATCCTAGCTCAACTTTTAGCAAATTTAGTATCAGAAAGGGAAAGGGGTTCTGGCCACGGCTGCCCCTAGAACAGTGCACTGGCCGAGTGGGGGCAGCTGAGTAGGGGTGGAGGGGTCACCAGGGTCTGCCCCCTGCGGACTGGAAAGCCAGTGACCCGGGTCATGTCGTGGGGATAGTGGGGCCACCTGTCATCCGGCCACCTTGGCGGGCAGACCACACATGGGCGGAATAGCAGCCCTGGGGGGTGGGGGTGGGGGCGGCGAGGAAGACGGCAGAGCCCTGGGGAGAGGCGAGTGAGTCCCAGGAGGAAGATGGAGTCGGCTACGCCTCCAGCCTGTGGCACAGACGGTGCAAAGTGGCTGGTCACCCAGGCTGACGCGGGCCTCCTCGTGGGTGCTGCGGTCCCCAGACCGCAGTGATGCGCTGGGCTGTCCTGCCCCGGGTCACAGGCCCTCCGTTTCCCACAGCTCCCTGGGCACCCGCCGCGGGGACCCTCGTGGGGACCCAGTGTAATCCGGCACAGTCCTGCCCTCGGAGTGGCCGGCGTGGGAGGGGCTGACACACGGTAGGGCCAGCCGGTGGGCACAGGGGTGTGGGGGCCAGGGCGGGAGGGGTAGCCCCATCCCGGAGCCCAGGGACTCGCAGGGTCCTCGGGCTGAGGCCCCCTCAGTGCAGGTGGTCCCTGGCCAGGATGCGGGGCAGGCCCTGGGGAGCCCGGCTGGGCCTCTTGGCTGAGAGGGCCTCACTCGTGGGGGTGGGGGGGTGGCGGGAACACAGACGCTGCCCCCTCCTGCTCCAGCTGCCGCTTCATGTCACGTGCATAGAACGCCCTCAAGGCAGGCCTCGCTCCGAGAGCTTTCCACCAGCTTCTAAAAAGTTCCCAGCCTGTCCCTGCTCAGCCACTCAGCAGTGTCCAACGCTTTGCCACCCCACGGACTTCAGCCCACCAGGCTCCCCTGTCCTCCGCCGCCCCCCAAGTTGGCTCGAGTTCACGTCCACCGAGTCGATGATGCCCTCTCACCCTCTGCCGCCCCCTTCTCCTCTGACACCTTCTCCCCCCTTCCCCGCGGCTGATTTTTCACTCACCACGGCTCCATCCTCCTCCCAACAAACCCCCAGCTCCAGCTGCCTGGGGTCTGGGGGCCACAACCCCCCAGCCACTTGCCCCCACCCACCTCCAGGTCACGAGCTCACGGCCGCCTGTTACTGTTGAAATTTAGATTCCAGCTTCATGCCTGACCCCCTCCATCCCCCGCCTCATCTCCCCAAACGCCTTGGTCTTTCCGTGTTCAGAGAACTTTCACCAGACTTTCCAAGCTCTCTGGGAACAGTATGCCTCCCCAGGGTGCCAGCTGGCATCTCCTGCAATTATCCTTAAATTATAGGGACAATTTTAATTTCACAATAATTAGAAATATCAACTGCAGCTCAGGCCTTCGAAACTAATGGAATTTTAATGGGCAGCTGCTTAGGTTACAGCCAAGAATAGTAACGCTCCCCAGCTGGAGGTGGGGGCTGTGGGCCTCTGTGCAGGGTGGGTGGGGGGCGGCCGATGGGCAGCTGGGCACAGTGGGCGTGCCCAGTCGGGGTGGAGCCTGCGCCCCGGCCTTTGGGCCCCAAGCTCACGGTATCTCCCCCCTGAAAGTGCCGTCCGGGCCTGGTCAGCCCAGCCCACAGCCGCCACGCTTGCCTCTGAGCTCCTTTCCACCCCAGGCAGAGCCCACCACCCCAACCCCGCAGCCCGGACCATAGAGAGAGCTTCCTCAGAAGGCCTGCGTGCCCTGTGCTCACCCGCGCGTGTCTCCTCTCAGCACTGCCGCCCAGGGTCCCACAGTCTTCTCCCGCGTGGGGTCAGCGTTTAGTCATCTCCGGAGCGGAGGGCTGGTGTGGGTCCGCTCAGACCTGCAACCCCACCGTCCTGGAGAGTGTGAGTTAGTGGTGCCCGTGGAGGGGGGCAGAGAATTTGTTTTGACTCGATGGACATGAGTTTGAGCAAACTCCAGGAGATGGTGAAGGACAGGGAAGCTGGGCATGCTACACTCCATGGGGTCACAAAGAGTTGGACATGAGTGACTCGACAACAAAATCAAAATTATCTGCCATTCTTGTTGTATAGCCAGAGCTCTTGTGGCCTAAGAACTCTTCACTGAAGCCATGAATTTCTTTTCCCAGATCGTATTCTAGCAGCTGTGATGATGTTTGGATCGTTGACCTAACTCAAATCAATTATTGTGCGTGATGTGATGAAGAGATCAAGGTTTATTTTTTTCTCATGATTATTGAGTTATTCCAGCACCATTTATTAAAAGTCTTTTTCTTCCCCCATTGAAGTTTTCTGGTGTTTTGTCAAAAGTCAATTCACTGAGCATGAGTGTTTCTAGACCCCATTCACTTCTGCCGGCCGAGTGTCTACATTATCTTGATTACTGGCTGTGATTTATAGAAAGTCTTGAGGTCCGACAGTGTGACTCTCCCCGCTGTGTTCTTCCTTTCTAAAGTTGTTTTGGTTGCTATAGGTCTCTAGTATCTCTATATACATTTTAACTCAGCTTGTCTATTTGTTCCCCAAAGGAGCCTGCTGAAACTTTTTATTGAGACAGCATTGATCTATTGATCTCAGTGACTTGTTACCAGTCAATCCTGAATCTGGCCACTTCTGAACAGGGTCTAGCTCTCCCTTCGGGGAAAGTTTAGGGCTCTTCCCACGGCTCAGATGGTAAAGGATCCGCCTGCAACGCAGGAGACTCAGGTCCGATCCCTGGTCGGGAAGGCCCCCTGGAGAAGCAACGGGAACCCACCGCAGTCTCGGCGCCCCCCTTCTCCTCCTGCCCTCAATCCTTCCCAGCATCAGGGTCTTTTCCAGTGAGTCAGTTCTCATCAGGTGGCCAAAATCTGGAGCTTCAGCTTCAGCATCAGTCCTTCCAATGAATATTCAGGGTTGATTTCCTTTAGGATGGACTGGTTGGAGCTCCTTGCAGTCTAAGTGTGGGCTTTTTGCCAGTATGAAGGCAAAAAGCAGGAAACCCCTACTCTATTAAATTGAGGAAATTCCCTTCTATTTTTAGTTTTTTAGAGTTTTAAATCACAGACGGGTATTGAATTTTGACAAATCTTTTTCTGCATTTACTAAGATAATTGCAAGATTTTTTCCCCTTTATTTTGATAATGTGGTGAATCACAAGGGTTGAGTTTCAAATATTAAACCAACTACTTTCTTTCTCTCTACTAGCTATCTGTGGGCTCTGTAATGATATTCATTGTGTTAGTAGTTTACGTTTCCCTCTGTCTTTCATTAATCTTACTAAGGTTTGATAAATTGCATTAATCTTTTCAAAAAATCAAGTTGTGGCTCTCTTGTTTGTTTTCCCTGCGGTTTGGCTCTTTTCTATTTCATTAATTTCTACTCTTATTTTTATTACTTCCTTCCTCCATTTAATCCATTTCCTTTGCTTATTTTTGGTTTAGTTTGTTCTTTATTTTTCGCCTCTTTGCCTTAATTGAGGCTTAGATCGGCTTCCCTGGTGACCCAGCTGGTGAAGAACCCACCTTCCAGTGCAGGAGATGCAACGGGTGCAGGTTTGATCCCGGGGTGAGGAAGGTCCCGTGGAGAAGGACATGGCAATCTGCTTCAGTGTTCTTGCCTGGGAAATGCCATGGACAAAGGAGCCTGGCGGCTGCAGTCCATGGGGTCACGATGGAGCACGTGTGGGCACACACACACACACACACAGAGGCTGAGATCATGACTTTCAAATCACTTTTTCCTATTATAAACCCTTAAAATTGAAACCACAATTTTTAGTATATTGAGATTTTAACAGTTCAGTTAAAATATTTTTTATAATTCCCCTGTGATTTCTTTTTTGACCTTTGGGTTATTTAGAAGTGTGTTACCTAATTGTCAAAAACTGAGTGATTTTCTAGGCATCACTATTGATTTCTGCTGTCAGAGAATGTATGCTGTATTACGTCAATCCTTTAAAATTAACAAGATCTATCTTATGGCCCAGCATATGTTCTCTCTTGGAAAATGTTCAGTGTACACTTGAAAACAATCTATTCTGTAGCGGATGGGGTAGTCTTCTACTCACATTAATTAGGTTAGATTGATGATGTTGTTCAAATCTTTTATATACTCCCTGATTTTTTTTATTTTTCATCAATTTATGATAGACAAATGTTGAAATATTAAATTGTAAATTAATATTTGTCTATTATTATTGTCTCCTCTTCTCACAGTTCTGCTTCAAATATTTGAATATACAGCTACTCCACCTTTCTCATGACTATTTTCCCATGGTATTCCTTTTTCTATCTCTTCATTTTCAATCTAAATGTGTTTTTCTACTTAAAGTGTGTCTCTGCTAAACTAGAATATAGCATTTTTTTTCTAAATCCACTGTGACATGTTCTGCCTTTTAGTTGGAATGTTTAGCCAATTTATATTTGATGTAATTAGGGATATTGTAGATTTAAGTCTACCTATAATCTTACAAATTGTTTTCTATTTGTCCTATTGTTCTTTGCTTTTTTTTTTCTTCCTTTTCTGCCTTCTTCTGGATTAACTGATTTAAAATGAAAAAAAAAAATTTGTCTCCTCCATTGAGTTTTTGTTTTTTAAGACTTTTTTTTTTTACTGTGGACCATTTTTAAATTCTTTATTGAATTTGTTACAATATTGCTTCTGTTTTATGTTTTGGTTTTTTTGGCCTTAAGGCATGTGGGATCTTAGCTCCCCAACCAGGAATCAAATCCACACCACTGGCATTAAAAGCCAAAGCCTTAACCACTGGACTGCCAGGGAAGTCCATCCCATTGTTTGCTTTTTAAAAAAATATTTATTTCTTTGGCTGCACGTAGTCTTAGTCGCAGAATGCAGGATCTTCGATTGTCATTGCAACATTCGAACTCTTAGTTGCAGCCTGTTGGATCTAGTTCCCTGACCTGGGGATGGAACCCTGGCCCCCTGCGTTGGGAGCTTAGAGCCTTAGCCTCTGGACCACCAGGAAGTCTCTTCCATTGGGTTTTTAGCTACAATATTCTGAATTATGTTTTTAGAGTTTGCTCTAGGGATTCCAATATGTATCCTTAATTTACCTCATTCTACTTTGAAATCATATTATACTACTTCATGTATAATGTAAAGACCTTTCAACATAAAATTCCATTTCCTTTCCCATTCTTTCTGTGACTGTTTTGCATAACTTACATGTATATTTCCTGTAAACCTCATAAAGCATTGTCATTATATTTGCTTTAAATGTTCAGCTCTCCTTTAAAGAAATGAAAAAAGGAGGGGAAATAGATCTTTTCTCTTTATGCATGTATTTACCATTGCTGCTCTTTTGTGTGAATCCAAATTTCTGTCTGGCATCATTTCCCTTCAACCAGAGAACGTCTTTGAGCATTTCTTACAACATGTGTTTAGAGTCACTTCTGTTTACCTGAAAATGCCTTTTACTGTGCCTTTATTTCTCAAGGCTGTTTTCACTGGACTTAGACCTATCAGTTGACAGCTTTTGTGCCTAGTCTTTTTAAAATGTTGCTTTCTTTTTGTCTTAGGGTTTCCGTTGTTTCTGGTAAGAACTCACTCATTTTTCTTGTGGTGGTAATGTATGTATTCTTTTTTTTCCCTTCTAGATGTTTCTAATGTTTTAGGGTTTGTTGTTGTTTTCAACAGTTTGTGTCTAGGTGTGTTGAATTTGGCGGTCTGTGGATTGATTTTCTAAAAATCAAATTTGAGAAAAATCTGGCTGCTATTTCTTCTAAGATGTTTCCCCATTTTATCTTTCTGTGACTCCAGTTACAGACTCGTCCTGCCACTTGGTATCATCCCATAGGCTACAGTACGCTTTTTCGTTTTACTCAGTCTCTTTTCCTTCTTTGTCATTTAGTTTGGATTATCCATACTGATCTGTTTTCAAATTGACTGAAATGTTCTTTTTCAGTGTCTAGAAGCCTAGCCGATAGTTTTTCATTTCAGATACTGTGATATTGTAGTTTTCAGTGATTGAGTTTCTTTTGAGATTTTAGTTTCCATTTGTCTTCCCAAATACCCTATGTCTATTATTTCTCCTTGTCTGTAATTCTTCTGCATACTCATAAATATCTTTTACATGATGTGTCTGTTAAGTTCAGTTCCTGGATCATTTGGGGTCTATATCTTTTGACTGTGTTTTCTTTTGATTTTTGGCCAAATTTTTCTGCTGCTTCACACTTTTTGTAATTT
Organism: Odocoileus virginianus; assembly: GCF_023699985.2. Classification (NCBI taxonomy): domain Eukaryota; kingdom Metazoa; phylum Chordata; class Mammalia; order Artiodactyla; family Cervidae; genus Odocoileus; species Odocoileus virginianus. Next base: position 61,388 of record NW_027224267.1, read on the forward strand.
TTAACTCCACTCCGGACACTGTATGTGGGTGAACAGGGGTGACTGATACATAATGTTTTGTTTTGATTTCGTCCTGCTTGTTTCCCACAGAAGGCGATCCGTTCCACAGTTTGGGTTTGGAGCTACCGTTCGGATTCCTCCAGGAGTCAAGCTGTTCCTGGAGCTGGGACAAGGCTTTAATTACATTGTTTGCTTACATTCAGCCCAGCCCTCCACCTCCTGTTCCCCTGCTGCCTTTTTTTAAAAACTTATTTTTATTATTTATTTCTTTGGTTGAGCCGGGTCTTAGCTGCAGAATGCAAGACCTAGTTCTCTGACCAGGGACTGAGCCTGGACCGTCAGCAGTGAGACAGAGTCCTTACCACTGGACTAGCAGGGGATTCGCTAAAGATTTTTTAAAGTACGTTTACTGAGTGGTGTAACCATCACCATTAAATCACTTTTGGTTTTCTTTTTTAATTGAAGTCTTGTCAAATTATAATCTTTCAGGTCTACAGCAAAGTGATTCAGAGTTGTATATTTGTGAATATATATAATCGTGAATGTCTGTTCTTGATTAAGAGCTGTCTTTCTCAAGAATTCAGTTCATAAATGTTATCTTGTATCTGCTGGTCTACTTGTACCTACCGGATGATGACCACAGCCATGAAATTAAAAGACGCTCCTTGGAAGGAAAGCTATGACAAACCTAGACAGTGTATTAAAAAGCAGAGATATCACTTTGCTGACAAAGGTCCGTATAATCAAAGCTATGGTTTTTCTAGTAGTCATGGACGGATGTAAGTTGGGCCATAAAGAAGGCTGAGCGCTGAAAGACTGATGTTTTTGAACTGTGGTAATGGATAAGACTCTTGAGAGTCCCTTGGACTGCAAGGAGATCAAATAGTCAATCCTAAAGGAAATCAACCCTGAATACTCATTGGAAGGACTGATGCTGAAGCTCCAATATTTTGGCCACCTGATGTGAAGAGCCGACTCATTAGAAAAGACCCCAGTGCTGGGAAAGATTGAGGGCAAGAGGAGAAGGGGGCAACAGAGGATGAGATGGTTGGATGGCATCACCAACTTGATGGACATGAGTTTGAGCAAACTCAGGGAGATGGTGAAGGACAGAGAAGCCTGATGTGCTGCAGTCCATGGGGTCACAAAGAGTCAGACACGACTGACTTAGTGACTGACCAACAACAATAACAACAACTGGCCTACTATCCTCATGCATGCTTGCTAAGTCGCTCAGTCATGTCTGACTCTTTGCAGCTTCATGGACTGTAGCCCGCCAGGCTCCTCTGTCCATGGGATTCTCCAGGTAAGAACACTGGAGTGGGTTGCCATGTCCTCCTCCAGGGGATCTCCCTGACCCAGGGATCTAATCCTGCGGTTCTTGTCCTGCAGGAAGATTATTTACCACGGAGCCATCAGGGTGTAATTTTTTCCCTAGGATTTTCTTGTTGTTACTTTGAGAGTGGAAGCCTTTGCCTCCTTCTGAACTGAACTGAACTGAACACCCCAGGTAGAGGAAGCCCCATTTTCTTTCCTCCTTATGCTCCACATTGAAAGAGCTTCAACAAATGTAAAAGACAAAGTAACATGGAGAAGGAAATGGCAACCCACTCCAGTATTCTTGCCTGGAGAATCCCATGGACAGAGAAGCCTGGTGGGCTACAGTCCTTGGGGTTGCAAAGAGTTGGACATGACTGAGTGTGCATGCAAAGTAGCAAGCTTGTCAAACCCTCCCTTGCAGACAGAGTGGGCGCCTGGATTCTCGGATGATAAACAGCGTGTTCAGACAGTGCTGACAGCCATGTGTCCTGCTTTCCTCCCTGTTTCCATCCCCGCTTCTTCTGGAGGGTCTGAGAGGTCAGCAGAGTGTCACTGCAGCTTCCCCGGGAGCTGAGGAGCACCTGCCACGTGGGGCGCCCACGTCCTTCCACACGTACGTGCAGGTGGGCTGGACCTGACCTCCACGTGGGACCCTCACTGCACGCCCGCAGCAGGGTGCAGCTTGAACACAGAGCGTTTCTTTAAGAAGATCCCATTAAGTTTTCAGCAATCAAATAAAGCAACTTTGCCCTCATTTAAATAATTTTAAAGATTGCCAGGGGAAGACCATGAATCACGATGTACAAAAGAAAAAGTAAACAAGACAGAACTGTGGCCTGAAACCCAGAAGGCTCTTTGTGCCAGCTCCGGCCTGGAGTCCGAATTCACTACTCAGAGGCGTGGCTTCCTGGAGGCCGACAGGGACGCCGTGCTTCAGAATAAGGCAAAAACCATACTTGATGGATTTTGAGCCTGCCCCTAGATGGAACATCTCCATGAAACGTGTATCACATTTGACCTTAAAATCACCCTCAACAACACAAGAAGAACATCAATTAAGCGCTGTTAAAGCAATTAGATTTAATTTACACAAGATTCAGCTGCATTAGAAGAGCTAAGTGAAATAGCAGGATATCCTCAGGTAGAGATGGCCACGGTCCTCAGAGGAAAACGAAGCTGACTTCAGATTTGCCCTGTTCAGTCATCTGGGGCATTGACGCTATTGATAACATGAGGAAATGCTTACTGAAAAATAATTAAAGAAGATTGACTATTTCATGTTTAAAAAATTAAAAAATTTTTTTGATTACAGAGAAAATAGCTTTTCCTCATCAAAGGAAACTGCACATGATCCAAGCAACAAAAAAATAGCGTCCTAGTAAAATGCAAGGAAATTAGAAAAAGGAAATAAAAACATTTGCATGATGGCGATGATTCACATAAAAATAACTTTGACTCCACAGAGATTATCTTATTTCATTTTAGATTAAGAAATAATCTCAATTGAAGAGAGATTTGAATAAATTGAGTACGTTTTGGTATTTTAAAAATAATACCTGAACATGGAAAATTCAAAGTATTAATAAAAACTTTAAAAATACTACATGAAGCTAGATATAGTTTTAAGAGATGGTGAAAATCCTGCTATTGTTGTAGCCGCACGTTCCGGGAAACAAACTCACTCAGGACAATGCAGATAGTGGAGTGCAGTTTATCACACTGGCGGGCCCAAGGCAGGGTCTCCTCTTAGCCAAGGACCCCGACCAGTTTTGGTGAAAACCTTATATACCCTAAGTGTACTTGCTCAAACCCACCTCCCCAAATTCCTTGAAACTAGTCTGGACAAGGTAAAAGAGAGATATGATCAAAGTTAACCCATGATTCATGTGTCACAAGACTAGATAAACAGTGGATATTTATCAATAGGCCTGTGGTCATATCCCGATAAACATAATGGAATTTACCGCTTTGCTCTGTTACAGAGATAATTAGCATGTTCTTTTAGGCAACGGAGAGTCCAAGTCCAAGTCCTGAGGCTCTTGCGTCCGGGGGTCTGGTTTCCCATTGGTGTGCCCTTTCCATAGACCCCGGGCACAGAGCTCAGAGTCCGCTGGGAGGGTGACCATGTGTGTGGCCTAGTGTTCGCAGCCCGGCCGAAGATGGAGCCCAGCTCTGTCTGTTTCCCCTTAACTATCTTACAGTGATTTCTACGATGAAACTCAGTTCAGTTCAGTTCACTCAGTCGTGTCCGACTGCTTGCGACCCCATGGACTGCGGCACGCCAGGCCTCCCTGTCCATCACCATCTCCAGGAGCTTGCTCAAACTCATGTCTATCAAGTCAGTGATGCTGTTAGGTAGTTAGAATAGGAAACAGGAGTCCAGAATGGTGGTGGTTGAAAGGCAAGGAAGGGAAAAGCCCACGAAAATAGCACAAAGGAAGGTCAAAGGAATGTGCGAGGGCCGGAGTGAGGACCTCAGGTGGGACAGACAGCGCTCCTGGCTGAGGCCAGTTTGCGTAGCGCAGGCCCGGGGGAGGAGAAGACAGACAAAAAGAGGAGCCGAAGCGCTGGCTCCCTCTCTGCCCCCCCCCGCCCCCCCACGCGCTGGTTCGTGTCTTTGGGTCGGCATGCCCTCACGCCTGGAGGATGGATTCTCCTGCTATTTTCTAAATAAAATAGAGCTGTAACACGGAGCTGTAACACTGATTTGTCTAAGAGCTATAACACGGTCTGTCCAAGACCCGAGAGCTGTGCGCCGAGGGCTTTAATGTCCGTCACTTCAAATCTTTGTTGTGACGAGACAGAACCGAGGAACATAGACTCGCCTGACAATACTGTCCAACCAGCTCATCCTCTGTCGCCCTCTCCTCCTGCCCTCAGTCTTTCCCAGCATCAGGGTCTTTTCCAGTGAGTCAGCTCTTCATATCAGGTGGCCAAAGGATTGGAGCTTCAGCTTCAGCACCAGTCCTTCCAATGAATATGATGAAATTAGTTTGCAATATTTTCTTTGATAACAATAGTGTCATATGCAGCCCCGTAACATATGAACATGATCTGTAAAATCTGTGGTTCTTTTCAACTTTAAATATTTGCTCTAAGAATTTTACTGACAGTTATGTTTGCTTTTGCCTCAGCAGAGCAAAGTTTCTTCAAATTGAAAATACAACAGCGGGAGTTTCCTGGGGACCTAGTGGTTAGGATTCTGGGCTTTTGCTGCTGTGGCCTGAGTTCAGTCCCTAGGAAGGGGAACTGACATCCTGCAGTGCATCAGAAAAAATACAAAACCCACACAAATATTCTGGAAATCTGAATTATAAAAACATAATTACAGATTTTGCTGAAATGAATGCGGGAAAAGTTATTTTTCTAATAACTATCTTTTAGGATATTTATCATAAATAACATAAGTCATTCATGAATAGTGCATTTTTTTTTTCTGTTATCCAGTCATAGTTGACCCATCAAGGCTTCTCGACATAAGCAAAAACACACAGTTTTGGTATTTTGCTATTGGGTGGTCATATAAAAATCACAGCTTTAGAAGATATACAAATGACCAATATGTACATGAAAAGATGCTGAACGTCATTAAATATCTGAGAAATGCAAATCAAACTCACCGTGGGATACCACCTCACACACATCAGAATGGCCATCAAAAAATTAAAAACAGGACTTCCCTGGTGGTCCAGTGGATAAGAATCTGCCTTGCAATGCAGGGGACACAGGTTCGACCCCAGGAAGATTCCACATGCCATGGGGCTGACTGCTGAAGCCTGAGAATTCTGGCACCCACGCTCCGAGACAAGAGAAGCCACCATGATAAGAAGGGCACAGACCACAACTAGGAGTAGCCCCTGCTCCCCGCAACGAGAGAAAGCCTGCACGCAGCAACGGAGACCTGATGCAACCAAAAATAAATACATTTCAAAAGTCTTAAAAAAAATACAACCAAACAGAAAAGAAAATAATGTGTTGATGAAGATGTGGAGAAACTGGAATCTGTGTGCTCCGTTTGTTGGATGTAAAATGCCGCAGTGGAAAACAGTACGGTGATTCTTCAAAAAATTAAACACAGAGTTACCATATGACCCAGAAATTCCACTTCTGGATACAAACCCAAAAGAACTGAAAGCAGCTGCTGGGATAGATAGCTGCCCTCCCATGTCCATAGCAGCCTGATCCACAACAGCCAGAGGATGGGAGCAGCCAAGCGGCCATGGATGGAGGGATGGATGGATGGAGGGATGGAGGGATGGAGGGAGGGATGGAGGGATGGAGGGAGGGAGGGATGGAGGGAGGGATGGAGGGATGGAGGGATGGAGGGAGGGATGGAGGGAGGGATGGAGGGATGGATGGAGGGATGGATGGATGGAGGGATGGAGGGATGGATGGATGAATGGATGGAGGGATGGAGGGATGGATGGAGGGATGGAGGGATGGATGGAGGGATGGAGGGATGGAGGGAGGGAGGGATGGAGGGAGGGAGGGAGGGATGGATGGAGGGATGGATGGATGGAGGGATGGAGGGATGGATGGAGGGATGGACACAATGTGGACAATCCCATTCTACAACAGGTATTACTCAGCCTCAAAGAGGAAGGAGATTCTGACACCAGCTAAACATGGATGAACCTTGAGATCTTCAGTCACTTCCGTTGCTCAGTCACATCCTATTCTTTGTGACCCCATGGATGCAGCACACCAAGCCTCCCTGTCCATCCCAGAGCTTGCTCAAACTCATGTCCATTGAGTTGGTGATGCCATCCAACCATCTCATCCTCTGTCGTCCCCTTCTCCCGCCTTCAATCTTTCCCAGCATCAGGGTCTTTTCCAATGAGTCGGCTCTTCACATCAGGTGACCAAAGTATTAGAGCTTCAGCTTCAGCATCAGCATCAGTCCTTCCAATGAATATTCAGGGTTGATTTCCTTTAGGATGGACTGGTTGGATCTCCTTGCAGTTCAAGGGACTCTCAAGAGTCTTCTCCAACACCACAGTTCAAAAGCATCAATTCTTCGGTGCTCAGCTTTCTTTATAGTCCAACTCTCACATCCATACGTGACTACTGGGAAAAACCATAGCTTTGACTAGACAGAACTTTGTCGGCAAAGTAATGTCTCTGCTTTTTAATATGCTGTCTAGGTTGGTCACAACTTTTCTTCCAAGGAGCAAGTGTCTTTTAATTTCATGGCTGCAGTCACCATCTGCAGTGATTCTGGAGCCCAAGAAAATAAAATCTGTCACTGTTTCCATTGTTTCCCCATCTATTTGCCATGAAGTGTTGGGACCAGATGAGACATTATGCTCAGTGAAATAAACCAGACATGCTGTATTGTTCCACTAATATGAGGGTCCCTAGAGGAGTCAAATTCCTGGAGACAAAAGGTATAAGGGCGGGTGCCAGGGGAGGAGGGCTGGGGAGTGAGTGTCTCAAGGGGACAGAGTTTTAGTTCAGGGAGTTCTGTGGACCGACAGTGGTGACAGCTGCCAAACAGCTGAATTCCACCCTGAGAAATGGTTACGAGGTGATTTTTTTGGCCACGCCATGTGGTTTGCGGTACCCTAGTGGCTCAGATGATAAAGAATTCGCCTTCAATTCGGGAGTCCTGGGCTCGACCCCTGGATTGGGAAGATCCCCTGGAGGAGAGCATGGCAACCCACTCCAGTATTCTTGCCTGGAGAATCCCCAAGGACAGAGGAGCCTGGTGGGCTACAGTCTATGGGGTCTCAAAGAGTCGGACACGACTGAGTGACTAAGTGTGAATACAAATTCCTTGACCAGGGATTGGATCCAGACCCCTGGCAATGAAAGCATGGTGTCCTAACCACTGGGCCACCAGAGAATCCCGTGTTTGTTTATTTCACCAAAAAAAAAAAAAAAGGGAAAAGTCCACAGTTTTTGCTCTGTTTCAATTTTGTTGCTTTATGGGAATTTTGTCAAGGCAGAAGGACAGAAGGCATTTTATTGAACATTTTACTGGCTTCACTTATTAGTATTCGGGCAAATGGGGTGTGGGGTGCCCATCCGCACTGTGGCCCGGGGACCTGAGTATCCAGGGTCCTGTGGAGGGGCTGAAGGATGGCAGGGACTGGCCAGAGGGGCTCCAGAGGGCCGTGGAGGAACCTGGTGGCAGGCGAACGAGGCCCGCGGCCCCTGGGCCTCCGGTGAGAGTCTCCCCTTGTGCCTGCACAGATGGGAGCACAGGCCCCCAGGAGGGGCCTGCAGGCCTGAATGGGAACCTGGGTGGGCGGGGCGGTCGTCTGATAGGCGGGGACAGGGTGGGTTCTAAGGTGAAGGAAGCATGGCAGCCTCCCAGGAGGCTGATGCCATCCAACCCTCTCATCCTGAGACTGAAAAGCGTGTGAAAACTGCAGCGTGTAGACGCGGCTTTGTGGAGTTGCCTACTCCTTCTCCCGATCCAGCACACTGGTGGTGGAGACCCCCTACAGCCCCAGGCTGGGGCACCGCTGGGGTGACCCAGGACATCCCCTCCCAGCACCAACTGGGAAATGTGATTCCTTGAGGCGTGAGAGGCAATGCCTGTGTCCAGCCTGGGCGTCCCCCGGTTATCGCTGACATCCATCAGAGGTGGCGGGGCTGAGGGCTGCGGGGGTTCAGGGACAGAGGACTTGTGATGCGAAAGCCTAGAGGGGCCCAGGTGAACTGGGCCAGCCCCCAGAAGGCCAAGGTCAGACCTTCCCCTGTGGTCTGCAACGTTTGCGCCTACGCAGTCAGTGGGTGGGAAAGCATTTCTAGACTAGATTCAGAAAGGCATCTTTTGCTGTCCCCCTCTTTCTCATGGCAGCCCAGGCGGGGGGCGGGGGGCAAACTTCCTCCAGCCCTACAACTTCCGGGTGGCGTCGGGGCTCTCTGCTCACTCTTACATAACAGGCAGCTTTCCATCTGTGAACCGGCAAATGCAGTCTCAACTCAGAATCAGTGCACATCAACGACATCAGGTCCGGGACACCGCCTCCCGGAGCCTGCGTGGCACAGCTGTGCGCGGGCAGGAGCGGGGCTGCGGAAGGGGAGGCCAGGCCGGGGAGCACCCACCCGCCGGCACCCAGGGGCGCCTGCTCGAGGGAGCCCTGCACACACCCGGGGCCCCAGATGCAGCTGGGCCGGGCCAGGAGCATGGGCTCATGCCTGCCGGGGCGTGACCGCGGCGGGACCCTCGCCCTCCCAAGTCCTGGTCTGAAAGGCGAGTCTGAGTCCACCAAGGAGCCGAGGGCTGTCACAGGAGGCCGAGGGGCGTTCAGAAACGACCTCTTGTCATCTCCCTGTTTTGACGGGATGTTTCGGATTTATTTCTTGTTTAATTTCTGTGGAGGAAAACATGATCTCCCGACATACACTGTTCCCCAGTAGGTACTTTTTCAGCAGGAGGGGTTCATTCCGGCATGTTTAGGGGGTTCGTGGAGAAGAGACACCTCAACGTTGGGTCTGCCCCGGCCAAGACGTTCACACCAGGCAGGGGCCTCCCCTTCCGGCTCAGTGACCTTGGCCGAGGCCAGGCTGCCTGTGGGGCCACCCCCTCCCCAGACCACCAGCAGCCCCATGCTCTGGTTGATTGGTGTATGCTCTTTTTCTGTAACAATATGGTCTATTTCATTAATGCCACCCTGTTTGGTAACAATGTCCCTAATTAATACAAGTTCTATTTAGCGACAATATGGTCTATTTAATTAATTTCGTGTGTTCTGGTTAAAAACCACACGGTGCTTCACTTGATTGATTTCTGCTGTTCACGGACCCTAATGTATTCCAAAACACAGGGGTGCAGTCCACACATTCAGGGCTGGTCATCTGCTTCAGCTGCCCCCCACTCCAGAAGGTCCTCGGGGGGGGGCTGGCGGACCCCCACGGGCCATGGCCTCAGCAGAGGCCGCTTGGGGTCGAGGACTTCAGCTGGGGGCAGGGTGTGAGCGGGGCCCAGGCAGGGGGCACCGCCCCATCTAACCCCCTGGGGTGCACGGCAGCCTGGCCTTGTGGTGCTTGGCCCACACCGCTGCCTCCAGGCTCTCTAACCCACCACGGCTCCTTCTCCAGGGCCCTCTCTGTCTCTGAGGCCGGGTCACTGTCTCCCGTCCCCAGCATCACCACCACTGCCCCTCTCTGTTGTCCCCTCCTTCACCCAGCCAAGGACACTTCTGGAAGCCTCTCTGCCCAGTGTCCCGGGCGTGGTTCTCAAAGTCTTCCTGAAGCAGCCTGCAGGCCTCTCTGCTGGCCGGCTTCCCCCGCCCCCATTTGCTGCCCCCCCCCCCCCCACCCCGCACATGGCGCCTGGGTTGGGCCGGTCCACCCAGAGTTCCTGGAGCCTCCTGTGCTCCTGTCCAGGACGTTGTGTCCCCAAGCCTACCACGTGCCTGGGATGGGTGGGTGCTCAGAAGCCCACCCTACCGATGGTCCCTCCTGTCTAGGAGCTCATGGTGGAGGGGTGTGGTCTGGGGGGTGGGGACCAGACCTGAACTTGACCCCTTTACAGAACACTGGGACAGTGACAGGTGGGTCTGCAGGTCTGGTGGGTACAAGGGCGGAGTGTGTGTGGCGCCTGAGCTGAACCCTGACAGGTGATGGGCTGGGGGCAGCTTCCCAGCAGGCCTGCCAAGGACAGTGCGCCGGCTCGGGAGTGAGAGGGAACTCGGACCACGGTGCACTGGCCTTGTGTCCAGCTGCATCTGGATGCCCGGCTGTAAGGCCCAAGGTGGGATCCTTTCGACTCCTTGGAAGGCAGAAAGGGCCCTCATGTAGCGGACCCTTGAATGCCGGCCTTGGACTCAGTGAATTTCTTCCTGCAGATGGTGGGGGCCTCCAGGGGCATTTGAGCAGGGATGAACAGCAGACGCAGGCTTGGGAGAGGGGCCTGGCAGTGTGTCCCCCACGGCTCGGGACTTCAGGGATGGCCGAGGTGTGGGAAGCACCGTTAGGTGCTCGTCAGACCCCAGTGCCCCCACTTAGTGGTCAGTGGGCAGGGCCTGTGGGCGGAATAGGTCCACAGGTCCTTCTGCGGAAGGGCTCTGGGCCCTGGACTGCGATCCGGGAACCCGGGAGGGCCCGGGCTTTCCACTGGGTCTGCTGCCGCAGCCTTCTGCTCACCAGCCCTCCTTTTCTTCAGCTGTGGAAAATGACCAGCACCCAATGACCTGCCCATCTTTTTTGCCTGGAGAACATTATTGCCACAGAGCCCCCCCAGGGTCAGGCCTCCCCAGCCTGCCCGCTCCCGTGGCTCCACCACCTTTCCTGCGGAGAAAACACATCCCCTTTCTTCTGGACTCCCTCCCGAGTGTAGTGTCCAGGGAGGGACCAGCCGTGGCAGCCCTTCCACCGTCCATTGTCGGCCCCCAAGGGCAGCCACCGCCAGGCCCTGGGTGTGCTGGACTCTCCATAGAGAACAGGTCTTAGACTACGTGAGCACACTCTTTATTGCCCCCAACGGGCCTCCTCCTGGAGAGAAAGGGGGCTGCTAACAGAGGGCAGGTGCCCACGTGGCACAGTCACTTACCTCTGCCAACCTCGAGGATAAAACAGCCCATCAGTTATTTTATCAGTAGAATGAGTTTGTTCAGGAACAGCAGAGGATCTGCATTTGAGATGTGTAAGGTATGGCCAAACCATTAGCAAGTCTGGCAAATGTAGGGCTGGGGTGGGGGTGGCAAAGAGGAACCTGATACAGCCAAACGGGGAAGGAGCTAGTGGCTGCTTCCCAAGCCCACTGCAGGAAAGCAGGGCTTCAGGGCTGACCGCTTCTCACTGGCCGAGCAGTGGAGGCTTGTCATTGGCTAGGCTGTTGCCGGGTGAAGAGAGGAGCTTCCTCCTACCGGGTGGGGGTAGGGATGGGAAGCAAAGCAGCCCAGATGCAAAGATGCAAAGTACTTTCTCCCTGTAGGCAAGAGGTCCCCTTTAAGTCTTCCCAACTCTATTTTATTTATTTATTTATTCTTTTTGTTTTGTTTGTTTGGTTTTGGTTTTGTGTGTGTGTTTTGCCACAACATGCACATCCGGGATCTTTGTTCCCTGACCGGGGATCAACCTTGTCTACAGCAGTGAAAACATGGAGTGCCTAACTGAAAGAGAGGAGGCCCGCCTGGTCCTTGCCTCCCCCCACCCTGTTCTCTGCCTGCCTTTTGCCTGAGGAAAACTTAACTCCAAGAATAATCAGAGAAGTGAGAAATGCTGAAACAAAGGAAAACAGTCAAAGGAGACTAAATAATAATAATGTAGTCATTAAGCATAGTCAAGGACCTTTAGTTCTTTCTCAAGGGCTGTAGATAATATTCTGAGCCATATCCTGTGAGCTGTCTTACAGATACCAAAACACCAGGTGAAGTTAACTATGTGATGAGCAGGCTGAACCCAGGACTTGAGCTGCCACAATCCGAGAACTGACTGCAAAGAAATAGGAACAAGTGCACTCCAGAACTGAAGATTAACTGTACCTAAAAGAACCAAGATGATGCTAGTCAGACCACTGATGATCAATTGAAGATGACTGTTAGAGATGACTGTGCTGTTTCTGCATGTAACCCCCCGCCACTCTGTCTGTGAATGCACTCACCCCCTGCTGGTCGGGGAGAGCTGGGAAGTTGGCCTTTGGACAGATGTCCACCACCCTCCTCCCCAGTTGCCAGCATCTGAAATAAAGTAAACTTTCCTTTCCACCAACCTGGCCTGTTTATTGGCTTTTGAGTGGCAAGCAGCCAGACCCCCATGCATACCTTTCAGTAACATAACCACTGGACCACCAGGGAGGTCCCCCCAGCTCTATTTTAAGTGAGATTTCCCTTTGTTAATTTTCACACATCCCAGCACTGCCTTGGCCTGCATCTTGGCCCAGTGACCATGAATGAAGTCATTAGCGGTCACCATGGACTCGAGTCCTGCCCTCACATCACTCACACCAGCAGCAGGGTCCTTCACACAGGGTGGGAATCCAGTTCCAAATCCCTTCCTGGCGGCCTGCCTTCTGGAAGAGTTATAATTGACCTGCCAGCCTGGGCCAGGGCTCCCTAGAGCACAGAGCCTGTGGGAGGGCGGTGAAACCAGGGATGGGAGGGGACACGCAAGGCTGTCCCCAGAGCCTGCACAGCGCCTGGCCCTCTGCCCAGGGATGCAGGTTGTCTCTGGGCTGCCTGTGAATGGCTTCATTTGGAGCAATCTGACCCTGGGTGAAGGGATGAGAAGCGAAACCCAGGACCCTTCCTTCTCAGGCCTCTCATTGCCCAGTCACCAGCCCTTGGAAGGCTGGAGGGGAGCCAGGACCCCCACACCAGGGCGAGTGCATCTTCTGGGTCTGGGAGTGGGGTCTGTGCTGCAGAACTGTCTGGCTCACCTGCCCCAGACCTTCTGTGAGGCTGGCCTGACCAATGCAGGCTGTCAAACCTACAGCCGTGCCACTCTGGTCTATCACCCCCCCCCCCATTCAGGTATTGAAACCCTGATTCCCAAGGTGGTGGTGTCAGGGGTGCTCCTTAAGGTGATCAGGCCATGAGGGGGGGTCCCCACGAGCAGGATTAGTGCCCTTACAATAACAGACAGGGCTTCCCTGGCGGCTCAGCTGGCGAGGAATCCACCTGCACTCTGGGAGACCTGGATTCGATCTCTGGGTAGGGAAGACCCCCTGGAGGAGGGCATGGCAACCCACTCCAGTATTCTTGCCTGGAGAATCCCATGGACAGAGGAGCCTGGACGGTTACAGTCCACGGGGTTGCAAAGAGTCCGACATGACTGAGACTAAGAACAGCACAGGAAGAGATATGAGTTTTTGTCCTCTCTCTCCAATCTCCTCCTTCTGAGAAGACAGCGATCTGTAAACCAGGAAGAGGGCCCTCAACAGACGCAGGACCCATCTGCACCTTGATCTTGGAACTTCAGGCTCCAAAAATGTGAGACACGAACACTTGCTGTCTCAGTCTCCCGGTCTGTGGCGGCTGTCACAGCAGCCCCAGCTGACAAGTGGCGCCCAGTGCTCCCTGCCGGCTCAGCGCACGGGTGGCCCAAGCGAATCTAGGTGTTCCTGGAAGATCATACGTCCACCCCACTAACTGCTACCCCAACGATACCACAGACTGGTGGCTCAGAGACAACAGAGGTTTGTTTCCTGCACTTATGAGGCTAGAAATCTATGATCAAGTTATGCACAAATTCATTGTCAGGTGAGGACTTGCTTCGTGGTTCACAGACAGGTGTCTTTGGTCTGTATTCTCTTGTGGCCCATGGGATGAGGGTGCTCTCCAGGGTCTCTCTTGCATGGGCACTAATCTCGTTCACGGGACTCCACGTTCATGACCTCATCCCCTCCAAACACCGTCACATCCGGGAACAGGCTTCAACATGTGAATTTTGGGGGGGGACACAGTCCGTAGCTGTCCTGTTGTAGAGACCATTGGCCCCAGTGCCTGCCCGCTGCTGGGCAGAGCCTGACCCTCCCACATGCCTACACACTCCTGCTGATGCAGGTCCACATCCCAGGATTCTGTCCGAGGAATTTCGTTTGCAGATATAAATTTGCTGCCACTTTGGGATCACTGAAGGGAAGATGAAGCATCAGTTAAGATTTCTGATTTTTCCACCGTGAGTGGAAGGGCTTGAAGTGCGATGGCTGGTGTATTAATATTTGTCACGATGATTTATCCTACAAGCGAGGAGGCTCTGGACAGGTTTGGGAGCTGGCCAAATAACTGAGAGTCAAGGTGTGGACAGCCAGGAGTCCTGGGCTTAAATCTTTCCTACTCTTGGCTTGTACAATAAATGCCCAGCCGACTGTTTCCTGGAAATGCTCTGGCAGGTCGCTATTAGGTCACTGTGACTAGCGGGAAACGGAATTTCCAAAGGAGTGATTGCTGAGGAGGAAGACAACTGGACGTGGGGGGCGGGGGGAGCGGACAGTAACCCTGGATGGTCCTCCTGGGAACAAGGCCAGGTTCCAGGAGGAGAGGAGGGCAGCAGGTACCCCCGGGACCTCCAGGACAGCGGGGTGGAGCTGGGCGCCTGCCAGGCCTGCCTGACCACTCCTTCCTGTTGGGGGACTAGGGGGCGACTGCGTGCTGTTGGGGCACCACACTCTGTTCCGCTTCCCTTCCTTAAAAATAAAATGATGTCCCGGCAGAATACGGTCTGGCGAGCATCAAGGTTGCGGAAGGCTGTCGAGAGAAGGGGGCGGGGACCCCGAGAAGCGCGGCACAGAAGTGTCAACGCGCCTTCGGAAACCGGGTGGAGAGCGTAGGGCGGGAGGGGATACGGGCTGCTAGCGGCGGGGGGCGCAGGGCGTCCACAGCCAGAGCCGAACCCGCCACCGTGCGTGGGTAGCGGAAGTCCCGCCCCAGTTCTGGGGGGGGGGGGTCCCCGCCCCTCCAGGTCCGCCCCCTCGGGCTCCGTCCCTCGGTTCTTTCCACTTTCCCCCCTGGAAGGGCCGCCCTTCCTGTTATCCACTGGACGCCGCATCTCCGCTCTGTAGACCGCGCACGCCGGCCGCGTCCTGAGAGCCGCCCACAGCCTTAGAGGCCAAGCCCGCCCCACTCCCTTCCTGAGGTCCTGCTCCCCCCGGCCCCGCCCCGGTCTCCGCCTCAGGTCCCGCCCACCACTCACGCCCTACTCGGCCTCTCCTCTCATTGGTCCAGACACGGACGGCTCCGCCCACCAGGGGGATGGACCACCTCTTCAAAGGCCCCGCCCCACAACCCCGCCCTCTCTTTGACCCCGCCCATTCAGGTTACCGCCCCTCTAGGAGACCCCGCCCCTTTCCTCGGCCCCGGCCACAACCCCGCCCCCTCTTAGACCCCGCCCCCTCAGGTTACCGCCCCTCTCATCGGCCCCGCTCCCTCCCGGCCCGGGGCTACGGCGGCTGCGACCGTTGCGCGCGCTGGCGGAGCGGATCGCAGCCGGAGAGCGACCGGCGGGTAGGTTGCGGGCTGGGCGCCGGCGCCCCGCCTCCGCTTTCTTTCTTCTGAGGGCGCGCGCTCGCGGCCTCCGCGGCCCGCCCCGCCCGGCCGAGCGGAGGGTGCCGGGGGCGGCCGGCGCCTCGGGGTCCGGCTCACTGGGGCCACCCAGCCGCCGCCGCCCTCCTTTTGTTCCTCGGCGCGACTCAGGCCGGGCGGAGGGGCGGCCGCGGGACCCGAAGGCCCAGGATCGAGGCAGGGCCGAGCGCGCGGGGCCTGCGACGCCCACCGACGGCGGGCGCCCCGGGCCGAATTCTCACGGGCTCCCGAGTTTCCTGTCCGACCTCTCGGGCGGCCGCATTGTCGGATCAGAGGCCGCCTTCGGAGACCCCAGCTCTGGGAATGCGGCGCAGCGACGCAGCCCTGTGCCCGCTTCCCGATGCGGGCTCCGAGCTGCGGCCCAGGGCAGGGGGTGGGGGACACTGCGAGGCTCCGGAGCTGCGGGCGCAGGCGGGGTGGTGGCCTGGAGTTGTGGGTGTAGACCGAGTGGCCAGGGGCTGTGAGTGTAGATGGAGTGGCCCGGAGCTGTGGGTGTAGACTGAGTGGCCCAGAGTTGTGGGTGTAGACGGAGTGGCCCGGGGTTGTTGGTGTAGACGGGGTGGCCCAGAGTTGTGGGTGTAGACGGAGTGGCCTGGGGCTGTGAGTGTAGATGGAGTGGCCCGGAGCTGTGGGTGTAGACTGAGTGGCCCAGAGTTGTGGGTGTAGACGGAGTGGCCCGGGGTTGTTGGTGTAGACGGGGTGGCCCAGAGTTGTGGGTGTAGACGGAGTGGCCTGGGGCTGTGGGTGTAGACGGGGTGGCCCAGAGTTGTGGGTGTAGACGGAATGGCCCGGGGCTGTGGGTGTAGACGGGGTGGCCCAGAGCTGTGGGTGTAGACGGGGTGGCCCAGAGCTGTGGGTGTAGACGGGGTGGCCCAGAGTTGTGAGTGTAGATAGAGTGGTGGCCCAGAGCTGTGGGTGTAGACGGACCACAGGGCAGGCCACCACTCTCTGCCTCGGCTTCCCCGTTGCAGGGTTGGATTTGTAATGGGACCTGCCTGTAACCGTGGGGTCGCTCAGGGTTGTGAGTGGATCCGTGTGGTCAGTGTCCATCAGTGTCACGTGCTGTGGTTAAAGGGCACCTGTGAGGCCGTGGGACCCGCAGACGGACCGTGAGGCTGGCAGGGAGGGAACTGCTCCTCCGGAGACCCTCCACTCCAGGTCTGAGACAAGCACCTGGATAGGTGGTGGGCAGCGGGCAATGAGCAAGAAGAGAGATGTTTAAACCCTGCCTTAGGGACTTATAGTTGCAGTGGGACGTTTCATCAGAACATCCTCTGACCCAGTGGCCTTGAGCCTAGAGGTCCTGGCCGTGGGGTGGGGACGTGGGGCCTGGGCCTCAGGGATGCTCCTCAGAGGGGCACAAGCCCATCACCGAGGTGCCCACCCCGGTGCTGGGTAGTGGAGCGCCTCTGGGAGAGGTGGGCACAGGAGGACCTGGGCTGGCGAGTGGAGCGGATCCGGGGTGGGGTGGGTGGTGGCGTCATGTGCGGGGTCAGGAGGTGAGCAGCGGGTGCTAGGTAGGCCGGCGCCCCAGGCTCAAGGGCAGGCTGGTTTCCCCCTCTTCTAGGAGGAGGGCATCTGGGAGGAAGGGGCCGGTGGCCAGGCAGAGGAGCAGCTGCAGGCTGGGAGGCCTGGACTGGGTGGCCTTTTCGGAGGAGGCAGCCAGCCTGCAGGGGCATGTGAGGAGGGGGAGGCCGGGAGGTCCAGGCCTCCCACAGCAGAGGAGAGCACGTGCGCTTTCTGATTACACTGCCTTTAGACGCTTGCCTTTGTCTGAAGTGGGTAAAGCAAATGTCAGGATGAAGGAAGAACAGCGTGTCGTTAAGACTCGACACAGGCTGTCCAGCGAGTCCATGCGTACACGAACATAGCGAAGCCACGGTGTGTTGCGTTTTCTCTGAATTTGGTGGAATTCACAGACACAGTTTACTTTCTGATTAGCACCTGTATGAGTTTCCCGTGGTGGCTGTAACCGAGGACCACAGCCTAGTGGCTTAAAAGCAGAAGCGGATGTCGGAGGCTGGACATCCTCTCGGCTAGTGGGGGCACCCTCACGCCCGGCCTGCACCATCTAGCCCTGGCTTCTGCTTCCCTCTTTGTGTCCTGGCTCCTTGCTCTGCGTCCCTCCTAGAAGGACACCGGTGGTCACACCCGTGTGTGGAACCCGGGTCCTCTCCCCAGGCAGGCGCTTTAGTGTCATCACACCTGCTAAGGCCCTGTCGTCTGTAAGGTGACGTTCACAGCTCCAGGGCCTCTGGCCTGGTGTCCCTGTGGACTGCCCTGGCCACTCCTGCAAGGACTGGGGTCTCTCCTGTCGTGGGCTGGGGGGCAGCCGTCTCACACCCCCACTGAGGGGGCGCTGCTGCTCCTGCCTCCTGGTGTCCCCGCCCAGCACTGGAGGAGAGGCCGCAGTGGTCCCGGGGAGGAGATGAGCCTGGCTTGGGGTTCTGGCTGGCGGATCGCTCATGTTTACTTTTGGGGGTGGCAGTTACCCACTCCTCTGGCCGTCCGAGAAGAGCTGTAAGCAGGGCCTTCCGTGGTGGTCCAGGGGTTAGGACTGTGCTCTTACACTGCAGGGGCCTCGGTCCCATCCCTGATCGGGGAGCTAAGATCCTGCACACTGCTCAGTGCGGCCTACATACATAAATAAGTAATGTAAAAAAAATAAAAGCTGTAGTCAGTCCTCAGAAGTATACTGAAACCACGGGCATGTTCGATTTTAACAAGCATGTTTCCCTGTGGTTTCTGGGGGTTCACCAGATTCAACCCTGAGACCGTGGACTAAAGACAAAGGAAACGCCCGGCTTGTCCTTCCTGTGCTCTCCGCTCTCTCCTCTCTGCCCCCAACCCGGTCATCAGATGATAGCCCACGCCTGTCCTGCCGACTCTTTTTTTTTTACACACACTGTGCTACGTATATATCTTTCTCTACGTCTTATTTTTGTCCCTTACTGTGGTCTTGGCCACCCTTCTAGGACACTTAGATGAGGAGTTAAACCTACTGATTAAAGAATGAAGACAGCAGGCGCTCTCCTGTCCTGCTGGCTGCATCTCCCAGGGCAGGCATCCCAGGCTCCGTCTTCTCAGGCATTTCCTCCATCTTAGCTGCTGTCTTAAAGTCTGTGTGTTTGATTTCTCTGGAAGGTGCAGGGACCCTGGCTCTCCCCTCCGAAGCGGTGGTGCTCCCTCACCCTCCGTTTCCCAGCTCAGTCACTGCACCGCTGGTTACACCAGTGTCTGCTGCTCACCTGTCTGTTCCTCGAACCAGGTGCCTGAGCACAAGCCCTTTCCTGCGCAGGCCTGTGGCTCCCCTCTTGTGGTGGCCCCTGGCTCCCGGGTCTGGCTCCCCACCCCGCTCTGTCCTGGCCCCTACGGGACCTGCGTGTGCAAGGTGTCTGCGCTCAGGACCTCTTCCCAGTCTGGGCTCACTCCCGGTTCTGTGGAAGTGCATGCTCATGATAGCCAAGAAACCTCATCTGGATTTTTCCTTTGCTCTTGATTTTGAAGATGGCTTTTCAGTTAAATTTTAGTTTAGCTGGGTATAGAATTCTACCGAGGAGTGTTTTCTCAGAATGTCGAAGCTGCTTCTGTACTGCATGTGGCACTTTCCCAGCTCTGGCGGGAAGCAGATGCCCTAGTGATTCTCTGTGATCTGGCCCCAGGAGGCCCGCAGGAGCATCCCTTGTTCCCTGAGTTCTGAGCCGTCAGAACACGATGACGTGTTCTCGTCACTGGTGGGCGAGGCAGCCCCGTGCAGCCTGGGCCTGGTCTATTTTTGTGTGCTTCTTCACTTTCTTTCAGTTTTGTGTTCTCTCTGGAACTCCATTTATTTAGAGGCTGGAACTCCGGGGCTGACCTAATCCTCGATCCTCCTCCTTTTGTCGATTTGCTTGATGTTTGCCCTGCTCTTGGGAGGTGGCACTAGCAGTAAAGAGCCTGCCTGCCAATGCAGGAGATGTAGGAGATGCAAATTCGATCCCTGGGTCAGGAAGATCCCTGGGGGAGGAAATGGCAGCCCACTCCAGTATTCTTGCCTGGAGAATCCCGTGGACAGAGGACCTGGTGGGTGTAGTCCATGGGGTCACAGAGTCTGACACAACTAGTCTCTGGTTCTTCTGCCTTTTTAAAATCCAGCTTGTACATGTGAAAGTTCTCAGTTCATGTATTGTTGAAGCCTAGATTGAAGGATTTTGAGCATTAACCTTGCTAGCATATGGAATGAACACAATTGTATACTAGTTTGAACATTCTCTGGCATTGCCTTTCTTTGGGATTGTAGTGAAGACTAACCTTTTCCAGTCCTGTGGCCACTGCCGAGTTTTCCAAATTTGCTGACATACTGAGTGCAGCACTTTAATAGCATCATCTTTTAGGATTTTAAATAGCTCAGCTGGAATTCCATCCCCCCACTAGCTTTGTTTGTAGTGATGCTTCCTAAGGCCCACTTGACTATAGATCACGTTTGGAACACTCTTAATACTAATGAAAAGTGTTGATTGTGGAAAACATGTGACCACAGACGGAGTAAACAGAAGAGCGTGGTCAGCGCCCAGGCGCTCTGCACTTGCCCGTGACGGCCGGTGACGCCTGGCCTGCCTTTCTGGTCTCACTTTGTTTTCTGTTTGTCCTATTTTTTGCTTGTTGTTGCTGCTTTTCCTTTCTTATCTTGTTTTGGGTTAGCTGAGTGCATGTGTATCTGTATTTACACAAAGGGATGCACTTGTTTGTATCTATGGGTTCATGTACCAAGTGTGTGTGTATCTGTAATAAATACACACATATTTTCTAGTACTGCATCTTAATTCCTTCATTGACTTTTTTGGCTGTACCTCTTTGCATTATTTTTTATTTTATTTTATTTTTTTCCATTTATTTTTATTAGTTGGAGGCTGATTACTTCACAGTATTGTAGTGGTTTCTGCCATACATTGACATGAATCAGCCATGGATTTACATGTGTTCCCCATCCCAATCCCCCCTCCCACCTCCCCCCCCATCCCATCCCTCTGGGTCTTCCCAGTGCACCAGCCCTGAGCACTTGTCTCATGCATCCAACCTGGGCTGGTGATCTGTTTCACCCTTGATAGTATACTTGTTTCAGTGCTATTCTCTCAGAACATCCCACCCTCGCCTTCTCCCACAGAGTCTAAAAGTCTGTTCTGTACATCTGTGTCTCTTTTTCTGTTTTGCATACAGGGTTATCGTTACCATCTTTCTAAATTCCATATATATGCGTTAGTATACTGTATTGGTGTTTATCTTTCTTGCTTACTTCACTGTGTATAATGGGCTCCAGTTTCATCCATCTCATTAGAACTGATTCAAATGGATTCTTTTTAATGGCTGAGTAATATTCCATGGTGTATATGTACCACAGCTTCCTTATCCATTTGTCTGCTGATGGGCATCTAGGTTGCTTCCATGTCCTGGCAATTATAAACTACATTATTTTTTAGTAGTCTAAAATGCCTATCTTAACTTTTTGCCATCTGTTTAGGGTTAATTTTATAACACTTTAGATAAAATGTAAGAGTTGTGTATTGTAATAGTAATAAAAGTTCCATTTGTGCTGCCTTTGAGCTATTTGTTGTCATTTGTCTTACATCTGCATATGCTCTAAGCCATGAAACACTGTTACAGTTTTTGCTTTAAGAAGTCATATGTATTTTAGAGATTGAAAGAAGGAAAATCATATTTTTAAAATGTTTACCCAGTATTCATCATTTCTGTTGTGCTTCCTTCCTTGGGTATAGATTTGACTTTCCATCTGGTATCAGTTTTCTTCAGCATGAAACACTCCGTTAGCGTTTCTTGCCTGTTGGTGACAGATTCTCCCAGTTGGGGTTTCTCTGAACTGTGCTCATTTTCGTCCCACTTTAAAGGACCGTTTTGCTGGCTTGGAGTCTGGGTTCTCTTCCCGGCCCTCTGACCGGCCCGCCCGCCTTCCGGGGGAGCCAGCCGTCGTGTACCCGCCCCTATGTTGCCTGCTCTCATCTGCACCTTTGAATCCCAGAGCTTGGACCGTGATGTCCTTGGGAAGGTTTTCTCTGAATTTATCCTGTGCAGAGTTTGTTGAGCTATAATTTTTTTTACCGAATTTGGGGAAGATTTGGTCATGGTCTGTTCAGATGCTTTCCCGCCCCGTTTCTGCTCTCCTCCTGATGCTTGTATTACATGTTTGTTATTGTCTCCCAGGGCACTCAGTCCTGGTTCTAAGTTAAAATTGTTTGTTTCTTTTTCATCTCTTTTTTCTTCCATCTGCAATCCAAATTAAGTCCATTTCGATGAGTTGTAAAATTTCAATTACTGTAGTTTTTATTTCTAGAGTTTCCACTTGCTTCTTTTTTTTTTTTAATAGTTTCCATGTCTCTACTAAAATAGGACAGCTGTTTACTGTGGCTGTATCTCCCGCTAAATCCTTGAACACACTGTATTAGCTGCTTTAAAGTCCTGGCCTGTAATTTCAGCTCTCGGGTTATTTCAGGATCGGTTCCCCTGGCCTGTTTGTCTCTTGACTGTGGGTCACGCCTTCCTGTCTCTCTGAGCCTCTAGTAGGAGGTTGTGCGCTGGACAGCGCAGATGATCCACAGCAGTGGATCTCTGTCCTGAAGAGCGTTGGTTTTGTCCTGGGAGTTGACTTGTGGAGACTCAGACGGCTCCATCGTGGTCTCTGGGGTGCTGGGGCTGCTGGCCCCTCGCAGTCTCCCATCCCCGGGGGGCTCAGGGCTCCCCAGGGCCTGGGCAGAGTTTACCCCCAGGTTTCGGGTCCTCCTCTCTCCCTGGCTCCCTCCCGTCTGAGATGCTGCGATGCCCCTCTCTTACCAGCCCCCCGTGTGCCCGACTCGGTTCTGTGCCCGAAGCTGGAGAAGCGCGGCGTCCGGCTGAGCCCCGGACGTGCCCAGACACCACTGCCCTTCCGCACCCCAGGCGGCCCCCTTCCTGCGGGGAGCAGCACCCCTGGTGTCCGCCCGCCCCCTCGCGCTCAGCCCCTGCGGGTGGTCAGGTTTTCTATCGTGCCCCCGGCCGAGCCAGGAGGACGTGTGAGGCTCTGCCTTCACTGGGGGGCCTGCTGGGCCAGGTGTTGCCCTCGGGGCTGACCTGTTGCTGGTCTGGAGAAGCGGGTAGCCAGGGAGTGACCCACTCTAGCCTAAGAGAAAGCCCTTCTTTAGCCGTCGAGGGCGAGTGGATGCCCGGGGCTGCACTTGCCACGCGCCTGCCTGGGGTGCAGACGGTGCGTAGAGCGCGGTGGCCCTGGGCGCCCCTCACTGCCCCCCTCCGGCGAGGTCACCGACGGTCAGGAGGGCGTCTGTCCGCTGACCTCTGACGGGTCGGTCCTGCTGCTGTGGGCCGAGAGACCCAGCTCAGATCCCCGCCCTGGGTACCTGCTCCTCACCCACCCTGCTGTCCAGCCCGGCCTCGTCAGGCTGCCTCTCCGTGCCAGTCTCTGTAAAGTGTGGTTAATGCTGAGACTGCCGTGCGGATGAGCTAGGAGAGTGAGTGTGAGACGCCGGGGGCCGTGTGGCCTGCGGGGCGTTGCGGGTGCCCTCAGCCTGGCTGCTCTGAGCTGGTGGGCACCCATGGGTGCATCTGCGTCCAGCCCCTATTTCATGCCAGCCTGTGGCCCGCCCCGCAAAGCCCAGCCTGGGACACATATTACCTGGAGGTACTTGGGCAGCGTGAGGTGCCCAGACCGCCTTCTGGTCTGGAGCCCAGCCCAGAGGGATGGGCAGTGGTGCCAGGCAGCCTGGCTGCTCCGCACCTCGGGGGTGAGCGGCGGGGGCCGGGGGAGGCCCTGGAGCCCCGCGGCGCACATTTCCCACGGCCATTGTAACACAGTACCGCCAGCTGGGGGCCTCAGGTGGAGGTTTATTTTCACTCAGCTGGATGCAGATGCCCGCCTGGAGGTGTGGGCAGGGCCTGCCTGTGCCCTCCAGAGGCTCCTGGGGGTGGGGGGGTCCTCCCGCCTCCCTCAGCTCCAGAGGCTCCTTGTGACCGCGACGCTCCCGCCCCAGTCCCCGCCTCCGTCTTCACAGGGCCTTCCCGGGCCCCCTTCCCTCTGCCTCCGCCAAGGACACGTCTGATGGCACAGGCCCGTGGTAACCGGCACGGCCTCCTCCTCTCAGAACCCGCCTGTAGGCCCATCTGCAGGGCCCTTTCCACAAGGGGCACTTCCAGGCTCTGGGCGTTCAGACCTCACGACTTTGGGGCCGCTGTCCGCCCAGCACACCCTGGACCTGGGGCGTGAGGAGCCCCGTGGGGTCACGGGCAGGGGTGGGTGGGGGCGGAGGAGGGTGGAGACGCGCCTCCTGCCACCCGCCCTGCCGCAGCCGTGCCTCCTGGGTGGGTTCCAGTGGGCACCGGGGACCCCGTGTCTCCCTGAGGGCGCCAGGGAGAGACGCAGGCTGCAGAAGCCTCCCATCCACCAGGCTGGAGAAAGCGGAGTCAGGATGCTGCGGCGCTCACGGCTTTTCCCTCTCGCGTCCTGCAGCCGGTGACCGGATCTGTAGGCGGCAGGCAGTCTCCTGTAGGAGGCCTGAAACGGGGCCCTCTTCGTAGTTAGATTCGTCAGATAAAACCTGCTGGGCAATATTTGGGGCCTACTTTGACTACAAAGATATTTGTCTTTTTATCTGAAATTCAAATTTAACTGAATGTCCTTTATTTTTATTTGCTAAACCCTGTAACTTTATTTATATCCTCCCTTCGCCAGGTTTAAAAACCACACACAGAAATAAATACAGAGCACAGATAAAAAGGGAGTGTCAAAGAGTAATGGGAAGGGAAAATTGAAATGGTTTAACCTCCAGTTAATTTGAAGGTTATTGAACCAGATTTTGTTTCTGGAGTCAGAAATAGCCCCGCAGTCCCATCAGCTGTAGACCCTGAAACACTGTAGCTTTGGCTCATTCTGCTCGCTTTTCCCCAGCCAGTTATGGCCAGGCTGGTGCCCCGAGCCAGCCAGGAGCTGGTGGGTGGGGTCTGCCCGCCGAAGGCAGGAGTAGGTCGGCACCCGCTTCTGGACCCACCTCCCACTCAGGCCTGGCTGTGGGGGGCCGGGTGGGGGCGAGGGGGCTCCTGGTTGGTGTGGTGCTTCTGGACAGTCAAGGCTTCTGGGTCACGGCCTCCATGTGTCCTGACCTTGTGGTACATGTACCCGAGCTGATGTTTCTGCTGCTGCTTACGACTGTCACGTGGGTGGGCGGGCTTGAGGAGGTCTCAGGAGGAACGGGGCAGGCTGAGCCAAGGAGTCGAGGAGGGAGGTGGGGGGTAGGTTCTGGAACGAGCGGTTTTTCAAGTAGGTTAGGGCTGCGGGGCTTTCTGTGTCCCCACGTCTGGGTGTGGTCGCATCGGCCTGTTGTCCCTCAAGGCGGCCGGCCCCGGAGGGCGGGCCGCCACTGGTCACCTGGTCACGCCTGTCTGCCTAGTGCTGCCGCAGGGGCCCCCGGCCGGCTCCTGGGTGGGTGAGTGAGTGAGCAAGCAGGATGGCCTTGGGTGCTGACGCTGGGCCTGCTCGGCTGGCACTGCGGCCTGGGCGGGGCCCTGGGAGCATCTGGGGGGACAGGGTGGCGTGGGGCGGGGCCCGCAGGTGTGGGCTCCTGCAGCTGCCAGCAGCCCCCACCCGGCCTGCCCCACCTGTCCCTGCCCCCACCTTAGCTGGGATCAGCCCTGCCGTTTCCCACCTGGATTCTGGCTGCCTGCCTGTAATTGAGACCTTTGTGAAATTCCTTCGTGTGTAGAGTGTTTTTGTTGTGACAGGATTCAAAAACTTACTCCAGAGTGCACGCATCCCAGTGTCTCCATCATGCCCAGCACACTGGAGTGCGATGCCCAGTGCTAGCAGAGGGTCCCTGGTCCCCAGTGACGCCCGTGTGCTTGGGAGCATGATGCCCAGTGCTAGCAGAGGGTCGCTGGTCTGCAGTGATGCCCATGTCCTCGGGAGCGCGATGCTCAGGGGTAGCAGAGGGTCCCTGGTCCCCAGTGACGCCCGTGTGCCCGGGAGCATGATGCCCAGTGCTAGCAGAGGGTCGCTGGTCTGCAGTGATGCCCATGTCCTCGGGAGCGCGATGCTCAGGGGTAGCAGAGGGTCCCTGGTCCCCAGTGACGCCCGTGTGCCCGGGAGCATGATGCCCAGTGCTAGCAGAGGGTCGCTGGTCTGCAGTGATGCCCATGTCCTCGGGAGCACGATGCTCAGGGGTAGCAGAGGGTCCCTGGTCCCCAGTGACGCCCGTGTGCTCGGGAGCGGTCTCTATGCACACGGACATCTGGCCGCAGCATGGGGTCTTCGTGTCTTCTGAGCTGCAGGGGTCTGGCCCCTCAGTGCCTGTGCCAGCCCAACTGAGGGCACCTGCTCACTGGAGGTCTTAAGCTTAAAAAATAATTGTTTTTTAACTTAAATTTTTTGTTATGGCACAGTTGATTTGCAGTGTTTTACACTTTTATTTTTTTCTTTTAGATGAGAGAGCACAAACATTTGCTTCTCTTCATTGGTTATCATGTGGGTTTTTCACAATGTAAACTTTATATAGCATCAGAATCACTCAGAAAGATGTAATACAGTAATAAATTTAAGTTAGTAACACGGACCTTTGTGATTTAAAAGTGTCTTTTCTGCTACGTCTAGACTCTCTTCTCCGCTTGGAGAAAAGGCAGAGGGCTGGCGTAGCAGGGGCGCCGGGGACGGTGATGAAATATTCAGGCCGCGAGGTGTCCGGTTCCCGGGGCCCTTCTGCTCTGCGCGCTTTGGGTGCTTGCAGGCTCGGTGGTCTTCCTCCCTCTGTAGCTGAGCCGCACTCGCCCGTCCCACGGAGGGAAGAGGGAGCGCAGAGTGTAAGACAGACACCCTGTGATGTCGTCTCGTGGAGGGAAATGGAGCTGGATGAGTTTAAAGTTGGTGCCTTAGCGTCTCTGTAGGCGGTAAGTATGGCATCAGCATCGCTGTATGTCTTCAACTTGACATTATTTTTGGAATTCCATGTCCTTTAACTTTATTAGACCATGAGTAATAATTGTGTTTACATTTTCCTGAGGTGTTTTGTATTCTTAAGTCTGCCAGTCTTTCATTTCCTCTCTCTCATTTTTTTCTCCTCTTTCCTAGTTGTCTATGTTTGCTGTGCCTCCAAATTCCAAGAGCCACTTCACTGTTTCGTGGTTTTGTTTTTTTTTTTAATTTGAGGGATAATTGCTTTACAGAATTTTGTTGTTTTCTGCCAAGTACCGTCATGAATCAGCCATAGGTACACACACACGCCTCCATCCCTCACAGATGTGTGGCTGCCTCACTGTGACCTGGCTCTTGCTGAGCTGAGATGGACGTGCCCTCCAAGGACACAGCCAGAGCATCCACTCCGCGTCTCTGCAGCCTGGCCTCTTGGTGTCTCTGGGCTTAAAGTGTTAAACCCTTAAAAACTGACATTTAAAAACAAACCCCAGGAAAAACTCTGCATAATAACCAAATGCAAAGCTGGAACATTTTATATGTTGTACTCCATTCAGTTCATCATAAATTATTCAACAACCATGCATCCCAATAATCTGGGGAGCTGCTGACCTGCTTCCTGAACTTAATGTTCAAACGTGGGAGATGACGCTCCCTAGAAATTGAGACAGGCCATTTGAGAAGCAGGTGGATAATTTTTGTTAGCAGGAATGTTTCAGGGGAGGTCAGCTTCCACACTGGCATTTGCTCCCATGCTAATGTGAAAATCGGGGGCAGCCAGGGTCTGGTTAAGAGCCCAAACTGAAGTCAGTCCACCCGAGTGGAATCCTAACTCTTGTCTTTGGTCATGGTTGTAGGCAGGGAGCCCGAGCCTTGGTTTCTTCTTCTGTGAAATGGGACCATCACACACTGATTGACCAGGTTGTCATCTGATAGTAATCATTTTTATTAGGTGATTTCCCCCATTTCCAGTCAGTTTATCTCTGGTTTATGCAGCATGATTCCCTTAATCAGCTCATTGCAGATTAGATTTGAGGGAAAAATGCTTAATCAGTGCATTGATGCTTAGAAATCAACATCGTGCTGTTTTGTGTGTGTTTGCAGCAGGAATGGGGACAAATAAAGTGACAGCGTTCATGTATTGGATTCAGTTCAGTCGCTCAGTTGTGTCCGACTCTTTGCGACCCCATGGACTGCAGCACGCCAGGCCTCCCTGTCCATCACCAACTCCCGGAGCTTGCTCAAACTCATGTCCATTGAGTTGGTGATGCCATCCAACCATCTCATCCTCTGTCGTCCCCTTCTCCTCCTGCCCCCAATCTGCCCCAGCATCAGGGTCTTTTCAAATGAGTCAGTTCTTCACATCAGGTGGCCAAAGTATTGGAGCTTCAGCTTCAACATCAGTCCTTCCAATGAATACTCAGGACTGATCTCCTTTAGGATGGACTGGTTGGATCTCCTTGCAGTCCAAGGGACTCTCAAGAGTCTTCTCCAACACCACAATTCAAAAGCATCAATTCTTTGGCGCTCAGCTTTCTTTATGGTCCAAATTTCACATCCATACATGACTACTGGAAAAACCATAGCTTTGAATAGACAGACCTTTGTTGGCAAAGTAATGTCTCTGCTTTTCAATATGGTATCTAGGTTGGACATACCTTTTTCTTCCAGGGAGCAAGCATCTTTTAATTTCATGGCTGCAGTCACCATCTGCAGTGATTTTGGAGTCCCCCAAAATAAAGTCTGTCACTGTTTCCACTGTTTCTCCATCTATTTGCCATGAAGTGATGGGACCAGATGTCATGATCTTAGTTTTCTGAATGTTGAGCTTTAAGCCAACTTTTTCACTCTCCTCTTTCACTTTCATCAAGAGGCTCTTTAGTTCCTCTTCATTTTCTGCCATAAGGGTGGTGTCATCTGCATATCTGAGGTTATTGATATTTCTCCCGGCAATCTTGATTCCAGCTTGCGCTTCATCCAGCCCAGCATTTCTCATGATGTACTCTGCATGTAAGTTAAATAAGCAGGGTGACAATATACAGCCTTGAGTACTCCTTTCCCAGTTTGGAATTAGGTAGCACGTTAGTTACTGGATTCGATAGCACATCAGTTATTGCTGTCGAGTGACAGACCACCCCCAAGAGACTAGTGTTTCCGCCTCCCAGTGCCTTTGGTCAGGAGCCCGCTGCCGCTGAGCTGGCTCCTCCATGCCGGTCTCTCGAGGTTGGCTT
This sequence comes from Odocoileus virginianus, assembly GCF_023699985.2. NCBI lineage: Eukaryota > Metazoa > Chordata > Mammalia > Artiodactyla > Cervidae > Odocoileus > Odocoileus virginianus. Next base: position 89,851 of record NW_027224267.1, read on the forward strand.
CGGGGTGATGGCTGGTGCGGTGCGGAGGACCAGGCTCACTGTCACGATGCTTGGTGGCCTCGGAGCATCCACATCCCGGGTCACTCGTGTGACCTTGCTGGCTGGCGCCAGAGGCCTTCTTTGCCGCGTGGGCGGCGTCTAAGGGCAGCTCACCGCCTGGCAGCTGACCGTCCTCGGAGCAGGTGAGGGAGGGGTGAGCAGGGGAGCCTTTGAAAGCAGCCTGTCCTCACGTCTGCATGTTCTGTTGGTCTGAAGGGGGCCCTCGTGGAGCCTGCCCTCCAGGGAGGGGCCTGCCAAGAGCTGGCGACCGCGGGCAGGATCACTGGGGCCTCTGGGAGGCCTGTGTCTGTGCCCAGCCCGGGCCTCAGTGACTCATCCCTCCCACAGGCAAGACCCACGCCCCTCACGACTCTGCAGGAGGCTCCCCAGGGTGTGGCTCCTAGAGTGCCGCTCCGGGCCTGCCCCTCCTCTCCATCGGGCCTGCCCCTCCTCTCCATCGCAGGCCTGAACTGAGGAGACTGGCGCTCAGCCCTGCCCCTCAGCAGGAAGGCCGTGCTGGGACAGACACGGGGTGACCCCGTAGACGCTCCTCAGAAGCGACATGCAGGCGTCCCGGGCACAGCCCCGACGTGCTGGAAGCTCGGATCCGGAAGTCCGGGGGCGCTGGCTCTCTCTCCGCCTTCCCGCTTCACGAGGATTGCACACGTCTGCGGTTGAGTTGCTTTCTCAGCCTGCCTCCTGCCAGTAGAGTCTGGGGGGGCCGGCACCCAGGTTTCACTTTGTCCTCCCTATGACTCGGCTCTCGCTGGCTGGCTTTCCACTGGCAGCGCTTTCTTGAGAGCTTTGGGGGCCTCCTGTGAAGCCTCCGTGGTGTTCTCTCCAGCAGACGAGGGCCGTCGCTCCTAGCTCCCCGCGAGCAGCCCGCCTCTGCCGTGGCTCCTGCTGGAGAGGGACAGTGAGCCCATCTTTACACCTTTCCCCCACCCCCCAGCCCCCAGGGAAAGGGCGCTGTCCTGCACAGAGGCGGGGGCAGGGGGTGAGCAGCTGGGCCGCCAGGGCCTGTGGGGGGCCGGGGCAGAAGGGCCGGGGTGAGTTCGGAGGCAGCCTGGCGAGAGGGGCGGGCTTGCGGGGTGCCCAGCCCCGCCGCGGGAGGGGCGCGCGTGCGTGCGTGAAGCCAGCCCGCAGCTCGGGGTCGCCTCTCTCCGCTGTGACCTGGACTCGGGCTAATGGATTTCAGCTTGAGGCTTTCCCTGTGCGTCGCGTGTGAACGGCCGACCCTGTACACTTCGCGGGTTCCCGGCCTGTGATCTGACCCCTCCTGCCGGGGTCCTCCCCTGGATAGGAGTGGGTCAGCCTGCTCTGGCACTTGAGCCTCAGGACACCCCTCGGGGTCCAGGTCAGGACTCGGAAGAGGCAGGTGACCTGAGCAGAGAGGAGCGCGTGGCTCCGGCCACCCGCCGCGCCCCCGCGGCTCTCGTTTGGGTGTTTGCAGGGACCCCGGGGTGGGGGGCTCCACGAGGCCCACCTGGCTGCGCGGCTGGGCTGGCAGCCGTCGTTGGAGGTGTTGGGCTGGCTCGGGGTGCCGGGGCGATGAGGCACCGGGGTCTGGGGACAGGAAGTGAGGTGGGCTGCTGCTTCCCTCTCGGGGGCCAGGGAATGTGCCCGAGCGGACTTTCTCCAGTTTTCTCCCGCGTGGCACCCGCTGCTCCCTGCGCCTCCTTTCTGAGTGGCGCTGGTCCAGACCGCGGTTGACGGATGTGAGGGGTCACCCCACCCCCTGCCCTGGCACCTGCTTTCCTTCGACCAGGACGGGGGTCTTGCTAAGGCCTCACGCCCTTGCCGGTCCCCTTCCCAGGGCACGCAGTGTCTCCTGAGACCCCAGCAGGGCGGTTTCCCGAGCCTCGGTGGGGCAGGACCGACCTGGGGCGGGAGAGAAGCTGCAAGCCTTTGTGTATGACTGGGGGCTGGGTGTGGCTGAGGATGGGCCTGTGTATCAAAAACCCGGCGCCCTTTTCAGTCATCTGTTTTCCTCACGGCAAAGGTCATATCTGTTCTTTGTAGAAAACTTAGCCTCTGTGGACTGAAGTCATTAAACCTAACACTGAGTCTTGGACGGCTCCCGACTCTGCGGGGGCTCCCTGCGCATTTCCTCCCGCTCCAGGGAACACAGGACCTGGGCGCAGAGACCTCCCACTGCACCTGCACATCCGCACATCCCCACAGCCGCACATCCCACGCCCGCATATCCCATGCCTGCACATCCCACGTCCGCACATCCCACACCCGCACATACCCACACCCGCATATCCCCACGCCCGCACATCCCCACACCCGCACATCCCACACCCGCACATCCCACGCCCGCACATCCCACGCCCGCACATCCCCACACCCGCACATCCCACGCCCGCACATCCCACACCCGCACATCCCCACACCCGCATATCCCCACGCCCGCACATCCCACACCCGCACATCCCCACACCCGCACATCCCACGCCCGCACATCCCCACACCCGCATATCCCCACGCCCACACATCCCCACACCCGCACATCCCACACCCGCACATCCCACACCCGCACATCCCACGCCCGCACATCCCACACCCGCACATCCCCACACCCGCCCACACCCGCACATCCCATGCCCGCACATCTCACATCCGTACATCCCATGCCCGCATATCCCCACACCCGCATATCGCACGCCTGCACATCCCATGCCCGCACATCCCACACCCGCACATCCCACGCCCGCATATCCCCACACCTGCACATCCCACACCCGCACATCCCCATACCCGCACATCCCACGCCCGCACATCCCACGCCCGCACATCCCAGGCCTGCACATCCCACACCCGCACATCCCACGCCCGCACATCCCCACGCCCGCACATCCCCACGCCCGTACATCCCACACCCGCACATCCCCACACCCGCACATCCCACGCCCGCACATCCCACGCCCGCACATCCCACGCCCACACATCCCACGCCCGCACATCCCACGCCCGCACATCCCACACATCCCACACCCGCACATCCCACGCCCGCACATCCCACGCCCGCACATCCCACGCCCGCACATCCCACGCCCGCACATCCCACACATCCCACGCCCACACATCCCACACCCGCACATCCCACGCCCGCACATCCCACACATCCCACACCCGCACATCCCACGCCCGCATATCCCACACATCCCACACCCGCACATCCCACGCCTGCACATCCCACGCCCGCACATCCCACACATCCCACGCCCGCACATCCCCACGCCCGCACATCCCACGCCCGCACATCCCCACGCCCGCACATCCCACACCCGCACATCCCACGCCCGCACATCCCCACGCCCGCACATCTCACACACGCACATCCCACACCCGCACATCCCACGCCTGCACATCCCACGCCCGCACATCCCCACACCCACACATCCCACACCCGCACTCCCCACACCCGCACATCCCACGCCCGCACATCCCACGCCCACACATCTCACATATGCACATCCCACGCCCGCACATCCCACGCCCGCACATCCCACACATCCCATGCCTGCACACCCCACGCCCGCACATCCCCACGCCCGCACACCCCACGCCCGCACACCCCACGCCCGCACATCCCCACACCCGCACATCCCCACACCCGCCCACACCCGCACATCCCATGCCCGCACATCTCACATCCGCACATCCCATGCCCGCATATCCCCACACCCGCATATCGCACGCCTGCACATCCCATGCCCGCACATCCCACACCCGCACATCCCACGCCCGCATATCCCCACACCTGCACATCCCACACCCGCACATCCCCACACCCGCACATCCCACGCCCGCACATCCCACGCCCGCACATCCCACGCCTGCACATCCCACACCCGCACATCCCACGCCCGCACATCCCCACGCCCGCACATCCCCACGCCCGTACATCCCACACCCGCACATCCCCACACCCGCACATCCCACGCCCGCACATCCCACGCCCGCACATCCCCACACCCACACATCCCACGCCCGCACATCCCACGCCCGCACATCCCACACATCCCACGCCCGCACATCCCACGCCTGCACATCCCACACCCGCATATCCCACGCCCGCACATCCCACGCCCGCACATCCCCACATCCCACGCCCACACATCCCACACCCGCACATCCCACACATCCCACGCCCACACATCCCACGCCCGCACATCCCACGCCCGCACATCCCACACATCCCACGCCCACACATCCCATGCCCGCACATCCCACGCCCGCACATCCCACACATCCCACGCCCGCACATCTCACGCCTGCACATCCCACACCCGCATATCCCACATCCGCACATCCCACGCCCGCACATCCCACGCCCGCACATCCCACACATCCCACGCCCGCACATCCCCACGCCCGCACATCCCACGCCCGCACATCCCCACGCCCGCACATCCCACACCCGCACATCCCACGCCCGCACATCCCCACGCCCGCACATCCCACACCCGCACATCCCCACACCCGCACATCCCACGCCTGCACATCCCACGCCCGCACATCCCCACACCCACACATCCCACACCCGCACTCCCCACACCCGCACATCCCACGCCCGCACATCCCACGCCCACACATCTCACATATGCACATCCCACGCCCGCACATCCCACGCCCGCACATCCCACACATCCCATGCCTGCACACCCCACGCCCGCACATCCCCACGCCCGCACACCCCACGCCCGCACACCCCACGCCCGCACATCCCCACACCCGCACACCCCACGCCCGCACATCCCCACGCCCGCACATCCCACGCCCGCACATCCCCACGCCCGCACATCCCACGCCCGCACAGCACCTGCCTTTTGGGCTGGTGCTGGGCCCGGTGGAAGGCGGGTGGTCTGGGAGGGACATCCAGGGGGGAGCATACAGGTGAGGCTGGTGTAGGGGTGAGGGGCCCAAGCCATTTGTTGCCCTTGGGGAGCTGCGTGGGGTCCCCTGTTGCCCACCAGGCCCTGTGGCTCGTCAGACGGTGGAAGAGTTCGAGCCTCCACCTGCCCCCCAGGAAAGGTGCTCCGGGGTCTCCAGCTGCACAGTCAGGGCCCCGACTGGAGTGGCCTGCTGTGCTGTCTCAGCCGGTTGGCACAGCCAGAAGGTGGACCCCCAGGACGGCTCCCCCAGGACAGGCTCCCGCCAAAGATGTGTTCCCCAGGACAGGCTCCCCCTGGCTGAGCTCGCGTCTCCCTTCCTCGTCCTAGAATAGACCTGCCCGGCACAGGCCTCCTGTGAGTTTGTGGGGTGGCCTGGGCAGACGCCTGTCAGTAGAGCTATTTTAGTACCTCTGGTTTTCAGGGGAGGGGTGGAACTGCGCACTCAGGAGGTGCTACCTGACCAGAGGGCCTGTTAAAAAGTCCTTCCTTCTTTGCTGCAGAGGCTGAGAAGTCCTTCGGGGTGGGGGTGGGGAGCCCGGCTGTGGCCGCGGCCAGAGAGCGGAGGGTGGGTCTGGGGGCACTGCCTGCAGCACTCCTGGCTGGCTGGCTGGCTGGCTGGTGGATTCAGTCTGCCTCCCCCGGCGTGTGCGTGGGGCCCGGGCCCAGCCCTGCCGAGAGGGGCCTCTGCTCCCGGCGGGGCCCGTCCTGCCGGCCGGAGCAGTGGACGCAGACTCACACGCCTCCCTGCGCTTGGCCGTCACGCTGCACGCCCGCCTTTTCTGACCAGCCCCACCTGTTACAGCTGCCGCGGGGGAGTCCTGGCGGGGGCGCTGACAGCACAGCCGACTCACTAAGGGCCTCGGTGTGTCCCGGCCTGAGCACCCGGCTGTGGCCTCCACTTGCCTGCTGCCCCGCGTGCGGGGCCCGGTGGCTGGGGGGCTGGGCTCTGCTGTCCTCGGACACCTGCTGGCAGGTTCTCGTCCTTCGAGCAAGACCTTTCTCTCTGAAGGTTTGGGGGGGCTTTTTCACTTATCCTGCTTAGTGCTTGATGGGCCCTTTGAATTGGAAGGTTCTTATCTGTTCCTCTGGGAACTGGTCAATTAATTTTTGGACCAACTAGGGAAGCAGGTGTTATTGGGCAAACTTTGATCACCACTAACAAATTCAGTCAGTACCTCCATCCACCCACTCTCCACCCTCTGCTCACCCATCCTCCGATCCTGTCTGTCCACCCACCTATGCATCCATTCCTCCGTCCCCTGTCCATCCCTGTATCCACACATCCATTTATTCATGTCTCCCCATCATCCTCTCATCCTCCACCCATTCCTCCATCTGTCACATGTCCATTTATTCATCCATCTCCCATCCCTCCCTCCGTCCCCTCTCCATCCCTGTATCCACACATCCATTTATTCATCTGTCTCCCCATCCCTCCCTCTGTCCCCTCTCCATCCCTGTATCCACACATCCATTTATTCATCCATCTCCCCATCATCTTTTCATCCTCCACTCGTTCCTCCCTCCCCCGTCCGTCACACGTCCACATATTTTTCCATTCTGCCATCAATCCCCCATCCGTTCTTCCCCATCCATTCCCCCGTCCTCCCCAGCCATCCATGTATCCCTCCATTCTCCCATCCACCTCCCCACTCCCCATCTGCCCTTCCCTCCACCCGTCCACCCGTAACTCGAGCAGTGTTCCCGGGCACTGTGGTAACCAGCTGCTTGTGCAGAAGCAGCTTGTTGCGGACACTCCTGGAGATTTGGTGTAAGCTGTGGCTTGGCACTTGTAGTGAAGTGCCAAGCTTGTCTCTGTCTGAGAGACCTGAGCATGGTGGCCTGTGTTTCCTGAGTTCGCGGGGCGCGGGGCTGAGGGGTCTTCTCTTTCTTTTAACTGCTATAGGATCCCTCTGCTATTTCTTCCAGTTTCTATCTCTCCTTTCCCACTTTTCTCTTTTTTTAAAGTCAAATGAGGTCAAACATCCCACCAAATGCCAAAGCCTGGCTTTGATTTCAGCTCCCTCTAAGGTTCTCCAGGGATAGTTTTGTGTTTCCACGTAATCTACAATTTAAGTCATCCGACCCCAAACACACACTGCACATTTGGGAAACCCTTCCAGGCTGCCTCACGGGCAGCAGTGCCAGCCCAGCAGAGAGGCTTGTCGCTGAGCTCTTCCTCTGCTTCCCTCCCCAGTCGCCCCTGGACCCACCCTCTCGGCCTCTCCCTCTCCCACGGTGGGTGCCCCGCTTGGCTGTGGACACGGCCCCGGACTGTCCTCCCGCCCCAGTTATTTGTGGGTTTTTGCAGACTCTGTTTGCGCAGTTGTTCCTTGTTTGTGATAACCTTTGCTTGAGGCTGCATCTTTTTTGTTTGGTTTTGCTTTTTGCAGGGCAAATTATTTAGTCAAAGTATAATGTACATTTTTTTTTGATGTACAAAATCGTATAAGTTACAGGTGTACAATATAGTGAGTCACAGTTTGAAAGGTTGTGCTCCATTTATAGTTATTATAAAATACTGGTTGTATTCCCTGTACTGCCCAACGTATCCTTGTATTTTATTTTATACGTAATGGTTTGTACTCCTAACCCTCCCCGTGTTGCCCCTCCCCATTCCTCCCCTCAGTCGTAACCACCGTTTTGTTCTCTGTGTCTGTGAGTCTGCTTTCTTGTTATAATCACTGGCTATTGTATTTTTTGGATTCCCCCATAGTGATATTATATTACAAATGGTATCCACATGTAAGTGATAAGTATTTGTCTTTCTCTAACTTATTTCACTTACATAACACCCTCCAAGTGCATCCATGTTGTTGCAAATGGCAAGATTTCACTCTCTTTTAATGACAGTAGTATATTCCATTGCATGTGTTTACTACATCTTCCTTATCTGTTTGTCTGTTGGACACTTAGTTTGCTTCCATGTTCTGGCTATTGTAAATAATGCTGCTATGAACATTGGGGTGCATGTATCTTTTTGAGTTAGTGTTGTTTTGGGGGGCATATACTCAAGAGTGGGGTTGCTAGATCATATGATAGTTTAATTTTTAGGTTTTTGAGCAGCCTCCATACTGTTTTCCACAGTGACTACACCAATTTACATCCTTACCAGCAATGTGTGAGGTTTCCCTTTTCTCCACATCTTCGCCAACATTTGTTATTCATGTCCTTTTTTTATGATGGCCATTCTGACAGGTGTGAGGTGGTATCTCATTGTGGTTTTGATTTGCATTTCCCTAATGATTAGCAATGTTGAGCATCTTTTCATGTGCCTGTTGGCCATCTGCATTTCTTCTTTGGAAAAATGTCTATTCAGGTCTTCTACCCACTTTTTTAATCAGATTTTTTTTTGGTGTTGTTGTATTAGCTGTTTGTATATTTTGGATAATAACCCCTCACTGGTCATATCATTTGCAATTATTTTCTCTCATTCAATAGGTTCTTTTCATTTTGTTGATAAGTTTCCTTTGCTGTGCAAAAGCTTCTAAATTTAATTAGGCTCCATTTATTTGTTTTTTATTTCCTTTGCTAAGGAAATGGATTAAAAATATTGCTATGATTTATGTCAAAGAGTGTTCTGCCTATGTTTTCATCTAGGAGTTTTACAGTTTCTGGCCTTACATTTAGGGTTTTAATCCTTTTTGAATTTATTTTTGTATGTGGTGTTAGAGAATGTTCTAATTTCTTCCATTTACATGAAGCTCTCCAGTTATCTCAGCCCTGCTGAGGGGATTCTTTTCTCCATTGTTGTTTGTTCCTCCTTTGTTGTAGATTAGTGGACCATAAGTGTGTGTGGTTATTTCTGGGCTCACCATTCTGTCCCATTGACCTGCATGTCAGTTTCTGTGTCAGTTCCATGCTGTTTTGGTTCCTGTAGCTTTGTCGTATAGTCGGGGAGTGTGAGTCCTCCAGCTCTGTTCTTCTTTCTCAAGATAGAAAATTTAAACTTGTTTTATTTCTGTGAAAAATGCCTTTGGCATTTTAATAGGGATTGCATTGAAACTGTAGATTACTCTGTGTAGAGTGGACATTTTAACAGTGTTAATTCTTCCAGTCTGTGAACATGATATATATTTACATCTGTTTGTGTTGTCTTCCATTTCTTTCATTGTTGTCTTATAGTTTTCTGAGTACAGGTCTTTTACAAACTCCTTAGGTAGGTTTATTCATAACTATTTTATTCCTTCTGATGTGATAGTAAATGCAATCATTTCCTTAGTTTCTCTTTCTGTTTCTCTTTCATTGTTAGTGTATAGAAATGCAATAGATTTCTGTGTATTAATTTTGTATCCTGCAACTTCATCAAATTCATTGATGAGCTCTAGTAGTTTTCTGGTGGTGTCTTTAGAATTTTCTCAGTATAGTATCATATCATCTGCAAAGTTTTACTTCTTCCTTTCCAGTTTGGATTCCTTTTATTTCTTTTTCTTTGATTGCTGTGGCTAGGACTTCCAAAACTATGTTGAATAAAAGTGGTGAGAGTGGGCATCCTTGTCTTGCTCCTGATCTTAGAGGGAATGTTTCAGCTTTTCACCACTGAGTACGATCTTAGCTGTGAGTTTGTCATGTATGACCTTTATTATGTTGAGGTAGGTTCTCTCTATGCCTACTTTCTGGAGAGTTTTTTTTTTTTTAATCATAAATGGATGTTGAATTTTGTCAGAAGCTTTTTCTGTATCTATTGAGATGATCATATTGTTTTTATTCTTCAATTTGTTAATGTGGTGTATCACATTGATTGATTTGCAGATACTGAAAAATCTTTGCATCCCTGGGATAAATCCCACTTGATCATGGTGTATGATCCTTTTAATGTATTGTTGAATTCAGTTTGCTAATATTTTGTTGAGGATTTTTGCATCTATATTCATCAGTGATATTGGCCTTTAGTTTTTTATTCTTGTGATACATTTGTCTGGTTTTGGTATCAGGGTGGTGCTGGCTTCATAGAATGAATTCAGAAGTGTTCCTTCCTCTGCAGTTGAAAATGCATCTGTGTGAATCTCCATGTGTCCTGATCGGGGTCTCGAGAGTCTGGGAGCCCTCACTTGTGTTGGCCACCGCCCGCCCCCCCCCCCCCCCCCCCCCCCCCCGATTATGCGACTGAGGTGGTGGGCCAGTCACGGAGGGTGGATTTGGGGAAGAGGGTTTGTTTTGACTTTTGAGTTTGTGGTGCCCTTGAGCTTGCCCAGGAGTTGTGGGTGGAGATCAGAAGCTGGGAGACCCTGCTTGGGGTGGGTGTGGTTGCTGGGGGAGGGAGAGACACCACGTGGAGGAGCCTGGGGGGACGTGCATGTGCTGAATCTGCTGAGCGGCTGGGGAAGAGGACCGCGCTGAGCTGGGCCAGCTCATGTGATCCTCGGTGGCCAGTGTGAGAGGTCTTCGGAGGCACCAAGGCCTGGGCCCCCAGTGTGGGTGAGCCCTTGAGAAGCTGCCCAGGGGAGCGGCAGCGCAGCCTGGGGAAGGAGGCCTCTACTCCTTCCCTGTTTAGGGAGGTTTGCGTATCTTCAGATCCCAGCAGGTGGGGTCCGCCCCCCACCCCGAGGTGCTGGGGACGGTGTTGAGGGTCCAGGGGAGATGCTGGCCTGGGGAGAGGGGGAGGGTGCGCACTGCTGGGGGAGGGCTGGTCAGGGAGGGGTGGGCGGGTGGTGTTTGTCATCTCCATAGTGGAAGAGATAGGCCGCAGGGAGGGGAGAGCTGAAAGGCTGGCGTTGGGGGTGGGTGTGAGGGGCCGGGCTCTGCTGCTGGTCCCCTCCCAGCACGGCTCCGCTTCCTCCAGGAAGCCCTTTGTGTGGGGAGGGGGGAGCCTAGAGCAGCAGGTTCAAGCCCATCTCTGATGCTGAGCAGTTCTGCAGCTGAAGACAAGTTACTTCTTTGTGCCTCTGTTTCCTCATCTGCAAAATGGGAATAACAATCGTTACCTACCTAATAGTGACATCTTATACACACGCCTTCCCAAGTATAATGTCCCCAGAACAGCGCAGCCCGAAGTCCAGAGTCAGTGCCACGGGGGGGTGGGGGGGGTGGGGGGGGTGGAGGGCAGCCCGTGTCGGGGAGGGGCTGCTCCCTCCCGGAGGCCCCCGGGGGCCCACACCCCACCTTCCAGGCCCAACGCTCTGCTCTCTGCTGCCCTCACCAAGGCCTCTCTCTGACTCCCAGCTCCTGCCTTCCTCTGATGAGGACCCTGTGGTCACATGCTCCCCCGCCGACCCCGTGAATCCAGGGGGACATCCCTCCTGGGACCCTTCCCCTCATCACATCTGCAGGGTCCCCTTGGCCTTGTGAGTTGACAGGTTCCAGGGATCTGGACATGGGTGGCTCTGGGGCGTGCTTCAGCCCACACCCCTTTAGGAGATCCAGTGGGAAGAGTGAAGCGCAGTGCATGGCACACCTCGATACACACATTTTTAGTGATGGATGTTAATTCCAGCCATCATACTTAAGTGATTAATTTGGCATCACTTAGATATTAAATAATATGGTCATTTAGGGCTTCCCTCATAGCTCAGCTGGTAAAGAATCCGCCTGCAATGCAGGTGACCCCGCTTCGATCCCTGCGCCAGGAAGATCCCCTGGAGAGGGGAAAGGCTACCCACTCCAGTATTCTTGGGCTTCCCTTGTGGCTCAGCTGGTAAAGAATTCACCTGCAATGCAAGAGACCTGGGTTCGATTCCTGGGTTGGGAAGATCCCCTGGAGAAGGAAAGGCTATCCATTCCAGTATTCTGGCCTGGAGAATTTCATGAACTGTATGTATAGTCCACGGGGTCGCAAAGAGTTGGACACGACTGAGCGACTTTCACTTTAGAAATAAATTATTCTGTGTTCATCATAAAATAATTAAACATACATCCTGCAGACCATTGTTCTGTCATCCTTGAAGCTGCGCTTGTAGTTGTATGATAATAGGCTTTCCATGTTGTCCAGTTCTTACACTTTTTGGTGTGGATGCATCAATTACTTTGTGTTAGGCTTCTGTTACTGGAAACTGTTTCCCAAGACCTGAGAATTTCTTCTGACAATGTTAAAACAATTGTTTAAAAAACATACACTCTTTAAGAAAACACGTTCTATCACATCCTGGATCTTCACAGTATAATCTACTCAGTGTGCTGCTTTTGGAAGTGATCTTTAAAGGGTTTTGTGAGGAGAGCGGTCCTCCCAGCGGGCATGACTGCCATCCTCCGAGAGGCCCACGTGCGGGGCTGGCCCTGGGCTGGCGTTCAGGAGCTGGGGTGTTGGCAGGGCCCCCAGCACCCCCACCGATGGGGGCTCCCCGTGCCTCCCTGCTGTGTCTGCGCTCACACCCTTCTCCCTGGGGCTGGATTGAGTGTCTGCCCCGCAGAGGGGCCCTCGGGGCTGGCCCCCAGTAAGAACCCCGGCTCTGAGTCTGTGACGGGCTTCCCTGGGGACTCGTGTGTCTGTGGGTCCATGTGTGTCCTCGGGACGGGGTTCTGGAAGCTGGCGCCCATCTGCCCTGGACCCCACCCCCCTCACCCACTGGACCTTCTCCCATCGCTAGTTCTGCTTCGCAGCTTCTTGCTGTGATGGATCAGAGCCGACAGGACGAATGAGTCCTGCCTGTCCTGCTGGAACCCGGGGTGGCCTTGGGGACCCCCACCCGGGTTTGTTTCTGCTGACAACCAGTTCTTTTCACTGTGCAGTCGTCCCCCTGGGACAGTTAAGTCCAGATTCCTGCTCTCCTCGCTTCTCTCATCTGTTCCGTGGGGTGGCCTCCATCCTGCGGGACTTTTTTCAGCCCGGAGTGTTCTGTCCACACCTGGCCTTGTTCAAAGTCAATTACTGCAGAGAGGGCGGGGGATGTGAGGGAAAACCAGCCGACACCCCTCCCCGGGGCGGACCTGGTGTGGACGGCAGTGGTGGTCAGAGACGGTCTGGGCTAGGGACGCGGCTCCGCCCTGGGCTCTGCAGCACGTCCCCGGGGCGGGGCGGGGGCCCGCCGGAGCGCCGGGGTCCGGGGCGCGCCTGGGCGTCCAGGCCCCAGGGGGCAGCTTCCGCTGGAGTCCTGCGCTCCTCAGACCGGGGGTGGGGCGGGCCGAGGTGGGGGTCGGAAGGACAGCAGGCCTGCCCTGAAGGGGGCCCCTTGGGCTGCACAGCGACGGCGCCCCTTCTGCGCGTTGACCCCGCGGCGGCTGCGCTGTGAGCTGTGCCTTCGTGTTCAAGCAAGCACGCCGCGCAGGGTGCGATCTTCAACAACCAGCTCTCTCTTCTTCCTCCGCAGGGCGCCCCTCCGAGGAGACCGGGCTGGCTGCCGGCAGCCTCGCGCCATGGGCCGGCCGGCGGGGTGAGCGATGCACGGGGCGCGGCGGACATGTTCCGAGCGGGGGACCCGGCGCCCGCGCGCCTGCGCAGCGTGGAGGTGGCCCGGGGCCGGGCAGGCTACGGCTTCACGCTCTCGGGCCAGGCGCCCTGCGTGCTCAGCTGCGTCCTCAGGGGCAGCCCCGCCGACCTCGTGGGCCTCCGCGCCGGCGACCAGATCCTCACCGTCAACGAGATCAACGTGAAGAAGGCGTCCCACGAAGACGTGGTGAAGCTAATCGGGAAGTGCTCTGGGGTCCTGCACATGGTGATCGCGGAGGGCGGCGGCCACCTGGAGTCCTGCTCCAGTGACGAAGAGGTCGGCTTTTACGAAGGAAAAGGCTGGCTGAAGCCCAAACTCGACTCTAAGGCCTTAGGAATAAACAGGGCAGAGAGAGTCGTTGAGGAAATGCAGTCAGGAGGGATTTTCAACATGATCTTTGAAAACCCTGGCCTTCGAGCCAGCAGCTCGGAGCCCCTGAAGCTGAAACAGAGGTCGCTTTCAGAGTCGGCCACCGGCCGGTGTGACCTTGCACACGAGAGTGCAAGTAATCCACATCCCAGCCTGCCTTCTAAGGAGGAGACGCCCAAAGCGGGGAATCACGGTTCTGCTTTCAGCGCGGGGCTGGAGGCTCCTGAGGACTTTGGGCTGGATGCAAGCATTCTCAACGTGGCCATGGTCGTAGGCTACCTGGGCTCCATCGAGCTGCCGTCCACCGGCTGCAGCCTGGAGTCGGACAGCGTGCAGGCCATCCGGGGCTGCCTGCGGCGCCTTCGGGCTGAGCAGAAGATCCACTCGCTGGTGACCATGAAGGTCATGCACGACTGCGTGCAGCTGTGCACGGACAAGGCAGCCGTGCTGGCCCGCTACCCGGCCGAGAGGCTGGCCTTCAGCGCCGTGTGCCCGGACGACAGGAGGTTTTTCGGGCTGGTGACCATGCAGGCGGGTGATGATGGGAGCCTGGCGCAGGAGGAGGACGGCGTCCTGCGGACGTCCTGCCACGTGTTCATGGTGGACCCCGACCTGTTCAGCCACAAGATCCACCAGGGCATCGCCCGGCGCTTCGGGTTTGAGTGCACGGCTGACCCCGACACCAATGGCTGCCTGGAGTTCCCCGCGTCCTCGCTGCCCGTGTTGCAGTTCATCTCGGTGCTCTACCGGGACATGGGCGAGCTGATCGAGGGCGTGCGGGCCCGGGCCTTCGCTGATGGGGACGCCGACGCCCACCAGAACACCAGCACGAGTAGCAACAGCGACAGCGGCATCGGGAACTTCAGCCCCGAGGACAGGGGCAGCCGCGTGCTCGTGGTGGACCTGGGCGCTGCCTCCAGCAGGCACGGCCCTGGCGGCGGCGCCTGGGAGGGCGCGGGCGGAAGGGGCCCCCAGCCCTGGGCCGCCCCCTGGAATGGGGCCTTCTGCCTCGATTCCGAGGGGGCCCCGTTCGAGGCCGCCCCGCAGGCTGACAGGTGCCGGGACCTCGGCAAGCACCTGGGGCCCGCTCCGCACGTGGAGGGCCCTCCGGCCCCACTGAGGTGTCCGGCCCCGCCTTCCCGGAGGGGCACCGCGGGCCCTGGCGGTGGCTCCGGCCAGCGGTGGCTCCCGGTCCACGTGCTGCAGGAGTGGCAGTGTGGGCACGTCAGCGACCAGGAGTCTTACACCGACTCCACGGATGGCTGGTCCAGCATCAACTGCGGCACGCTGCCCCCGCCCATGAGCAAGATTCCTGCCGACCGCTACCGTGTGGAGGGCAGCCCGGCCCAGCCCCCGCCCAGCACCCAGCGGAGGGACTGGGCCAGGAAGGCCCTCGGCGTGCAGAACATCTTTGGCCCCCATCGAAGTGTTAGG
Organism: Odocoileus virginianus; assembly: GCF_023699985.2. NCBI lineage: Eukaryota > Metazoa > Chordata > Mammalia > Artiodactyla > Cervidae > Odocoileus > Odocoileus virginianus. Next base: position 104,960 of record NW_027224267.1, read on the forward strand.
AAGACCAAGGAAGACAAAAAGGTGAGCCCTGAGGGAGGGTTAGGGAGGTGAGCGTGGTTCCTGACTCGGTCAGTTACCGATGGACGCCGGCACCTGCGTGGCTCGCTCCCCCGTGCCCGCTTCCTCCCGCCTGGCCCAGGTGGCCTCTGGCAGCCTCACAGCACCTCCCTCGGGTTCAGCCGGGCTCTGGGTGGGGCCCAGGTGGGACAGGCGGCGGTGGAGGGGTGGTGAGCACCTGGTCGGGGTAAGGCCCTCCTCCCTGCTTCCCACCCTTTCCTGCTGCAGTGGGTGCCACGGGGGCAAATTCTGGATGCTCAGCCTGTTCCCTTCGGGGCGGGGAGCTTCCCCGAGGCGTTTCCTCCACCCAGGAGGTACTGCTAGGAGAAAACACCAGCTGAAGTCAGCTGCAGACAGCTCGGGACAGGCTTGGAATACACAGTCCAAGTGTGAGTCCCTTAGTCGTGCCCAGCTCTTTGCGACCCCATGGACCAGGCTCCTCTGTCCATGAGATTTCCTAGGCAAGAATACTGGAGTGGGCTACCATTTCCTCCTCCAGGGGTCTTTCTGACCCAGGGATCAAACCTGCCAAAATTGGCAGGTGGGTTCTGTACCATCTGAGCCAGACTGGGCCCCCAGCAGGTGCTGGTGGGAGGGCTGAGACATGGGGTGCCGGCTGGAACAAGGGGGGCTGGCTCGCAGCTCAGATGGTTTGAGAGGAACTGTTCTCAGAGGACCTTTGTGATTTAAAGTATCTTTTCCGTGTTTGTTCGCACCTTTGTTCCCGGAAGCTGAAAATAAATCCCAGGAGAAGGCCCAGAAGGGGTTGGCTGGTCGGGTGGGGGCAGAGTAGAGGAGGGACTGGGCTGTGGAGCCTGAGGCTGTCCTCCTCGCGACCCGACCCCTTCCCAGGTCTGATGGGATACACTTGAAAGAAAACTTAGAGACAGAGGAGAGTCTCTCAGGGTTTTCCCTCCCACGAAGACCGGGTGACCCTCTGCTGTGTCTGAGCACAGACCTGTGCTTCTGTAAACACAGCTGTGATCACAGGGCCTGACCGCATTCCCACAGTGGCCGGGCTCGGGGGTTCTGCCCTCGAGGGCCCCTCCCCCAGTTCCCCGGGTCTGAGCTGCCTGGCCGGGGTCTCCTTCCCACCCGCTCCCGCTGGGCCACCTGCGGCGTGGATGGGTGGGCGGCAGCTTCCGCCTGGGCTTCCCTGTTGGGTCGGGGGGTGCTGGGGAGGGGAGGCCCCGGAAGGTGGCCAAAGCGTTATCTGTAGTACAGGCGTTGGCCCTCTCTCTGAGTACGTACCCCGTGAGTGGGTTCTCCCCACGGCCGCTGTGTCGGGGGACCTAACACTGACTGGACGCAGGGTGCCTGTCTGTCCGGTGGACGGTAGTGCGCCTCATGTCTACCCCCTGGGTGGGAGTGCCCATCAGCCCTGTTCAGCTCCACGCTGTCTCAGGCTCCTTGGGGACGGGGGTCTGACCTCAGGGACCCCGGGACCGTGGGTGCGCTGTGTCCCTGCAGGCTGGTGACTGGTCCTCCAGGGGCCAAGGACTTGTCTGAGGTCAGCCGTCAGGATGAAGCAGGTTCATGGTTCAAACCTTTCTTCTTTCTGTTTTTCACAAGACTGTCTTTTAGAGCCGTTTTAGGTTTATAATGAAATTGAGGGGAAGGCACAGAAAGGTAGCTCTGTCCTCAAAGGTGCACAGCCTCCCCCCACCCCTGTCCCCGTTCCCCCCCAAGGGACCTTTGTCACCATCAGCAGACCCGACTCCACAGTTTCTGCTAGGGTCACTCTTGTGTGTGTTCTGCGGACTTGCACAAATGTATAAGGACGTGTACTCACCACTGTGGATCACGTAGAGTGGTTTTCACGGCCTTAAACATGCTCCGTGCTCTGCCCGCTCCTCCCGCCCTTCTGTCAGCTCCTGGGCATCACTCAGGCTTTCACCGTCTCCACTGCTCCGCTCTTTCAGAATGCCAGCATGGCACACGGCTATGGCCTTTTCAGATTGGCTTCCTTCACTTAGCCTTGTCTTTTCATGGCTCGTTAGCTCATTTTCCTTTAGCACTAACAACATTCCACTGTCTGGAGGCATCACGGTGTATTTATCCATTCCCCTCCTGAAGGACACTTTGGTTGCTTCCAGGTTCTGGCAGCTCTGAATAAAACTGATGGAAACATCTGTGTGCAGGTTTTCCTGTGGGTGTAAGTTTTCAACTTCTGTGGGTAAGCTCCAAGGGAGGGAGATTGCTGAATTGTGGGCTTGGAGTGTGTGCTGCTTTGTAAGAAAGTATCTTCCAAAGTGGCTGCACCATTTTGCATTTCTGCCAGCAATGATGAAGAGTGTCGCTTCACGTTCTGGCACCAATTGCGTGTCAGTGTTTAGCGTTTTTGCCATTCTGACACTTGTGTAGTGGTATCTCATTGTCTTAACTTGCATCTCCCTGATGACATGTGATGTTGAATATCTCTTCCTATACTTACTTATCGTCTGTGTATCTTTGGTGAGGTGTCTGCTAAGATCTTTGGCCCATTTTTTATCAGATTGTTTGGCCACACTGCATGGCATGTGGGGTTCTAGTTTCTCTCGACCAGGGATCAGACCCATGCCCTCTGCACTGAAAGTGTGAAGTCTTAACCACTGGGCTGCCAGGGGAGCCCCGAGTCCTGGATTGTGTGTTTTCTTACCGTTGTTTTAAGAGTTCTTTGTTTTGGATAACAGGCCTTCACACAGAGTAAAAATTCTTCATTTTGATGAAGTCCAGCAGCTTATCAGTTCTTTCTTTCATGGATTGTGTCTTTGGTGCTGTACCAAACGCGTCACTGAACCCGCGGTCTTCCAGGTTTCCTCTTGTGCTGTCTTCTAGGAGCTTTTTGATTTTTTGTTTTACACTGATGTCTGTGATCCACTTGGAGTTAATTTTCTGAAGGGTGTGAAGTCTGTGTCTAGATTCAGTTTTTGGCTGTGGATGCCTATTGTTCCAGTACCCTTTGTAGAAAAGATGGTCATTGTTTTCTTGTATTATCTTTGACCCTTTGTCAGAGATCAGTGGTTTGTACTTAGGAGGGTCTTGGACTTCTTTTTAATGTTCTTTCACCTTGAGCAAAAATGTAGTGAAAACGAAGGTGTTGGCTGTTACTACTTCTTTTGTGACAGAAGAACGAAGCCCTTGGCGCGGAAGGGAGGTCTCTGGTGCTGGGGAGTGGCGACATAGCGTTTGTCTTATCTCCTTATTTGACCTGAATGGGGATGCTGTGAGCTCATCATCTTACTGATAAGGAGAGTAGGGTTTATGCACATCCAGCGACTTGCCAGTAGTCAGGTGGCATTCATCTTTCAATGTGACGGACACACAATTTATCTAAGTAGTAATAAATTGTAGTAAGTAGTACAGTAATAAATAAGTAGTAATAGATTGTACGTTGCTGCATCCCAGCTCCAGTCTAGGGAAGTGTATCCGTTGCTCTTTGCTAAGTGGGTTCTCCTCATTTCAGCACAGTCTAAGCCCCCGGCCCCAGCTGGAGTGGCAGAGGCTTCCAGGGTCCTAAGCTGGGGCTCCCGGTGTCCCTCCTGGCCTGGCCTGAGCTGGCGTGAGGCTTGTCTGCATCAGCAGAGGACAGGCCAGGAAGGGATGGAGGCCGGAAGCGCCAGGAACGCCAAGAGGAAGAGGCGTTAGGCGTGGGCGGGAGCGAGGCCAGAGATGGCGGAAGGTTGGGTAGGTGCGTCTGGAATTGCCGTCAGCTCCTCTCCATGGAGACTGTGGCTTCAGGGTTTTACCCTGTGCAGAACCAGGCTGCGTCCATCAGGATTTGGCCAGGAGACAGAAAACACGCCTGCGAGTTGAACGGGGAGAAGTTATCAGAAAGAACCAGGCCAGAGCTGGCTCACCGCCACGGGAGTGCGAATGGAACCCTGCGCAGGAAGCAGCAGAGGGGCCGAAGGCAGAGACGTAGAGCCTAGAGGGCAGGCCCGCGGGCGGCGGGCTGCTGGGCGGCGCTGGCTGCCGGGGAGCAGGCTGCCCCCCGGCGACGGCCTCGGGAGAGTGTGGCCCTGACGGCCCCGCGGGAACCAGCACGGCCCTGCAGGCAGAGTGCTGTCCCGCGGCCCAGCTCCAGCGTCCGCCGCCGGCCAAGAAGGTGCTGAGTGCCTGGTGCTGAGAGGGAGCGCCTGGGACGCCGCCCCGGCCCCGCCCCGCCGGCCCCGCCCCGCCGGCCCCGCCCCGCCGGCCCGCCCCGCCCTCGCCCCCGCCCCGGCCCCGCCCCCGCGCCCTCTGCGGCCCTCCCCCCAACCCCGTCCCCACTCAGCGTCTTTGTGCACGGGCTTTTCCGAGCGAATTCGGTCCAGGGCCTTCCTCGGATGTGGCCTCGAGGCCTTGGCATGTTTCACTTAGAGCTGAGCGGCTGACTGCGCAGAGGTTCCACCGCATACCTGGAGCTGGTCAGTCTCGGTCTTCGCGGAGAGGCCCGGTGCACGTGGCGCCTCCATCGCTCAGACGGCAGCTGTCGCCTGCCTGGGCCTTCGCTCCTGATGGGCCGGCTCTGCCCTGCCGCACAGCCCTCGGGCGGGCACGGCCCTCCAGGGTCCCGAGGGAGCTCTGCGTGCCCCAGGGGACTTCTCACCAGCTTTTCCTTTTCAGCCCCTCCGACTGTGCCCAGTGGGGGCAAGCAGGCCTGACCCCAGGCTGGGAGGGGCCTCCAGGGGTGTGCGCGGTCTCTCTCTTCCTCCACCCTCTGGTGCTCATGACTGCTTCCATGTCATGCTCAGCAGCTCTTTGTGTTAAATGTACCCGTCGGAACTCCTGGCACACAGACTTTCTGTTCTGTCTGCCCGAAGGAAGCCAGCTGTTAGCAGGACTCTCATCACCGTGTTCGGTCACCAGTTGGTCCCCAAGTCCCATCACCTCCGTGTCCAGATGGTCCTCTTCATTATGCGCCTTTTCCTGAGCCCTATCCTGTGTACCCTGCCTCAGTCCAGATCTTGGCTTTCTGGGGCCCCTTTCTGCTGTGAGGCCTGGAGGGAAGGCATTTTCTGACTCTTGCCTGTGCGGGTGAACACCTCTGCAGGTGTCCTGAGGCCAGTGTCAGGTCAGCCGCCCCAGAGAGGCTCTCGGGGGACGCAGGAGAGGAGGTTTTCAAGGGTGAGTCATTTCCAAACTGGCAGAAGTTGTTGTCACTGAAATTTTTTTGATTGAATAAAACGTGCTTGTTGACAATGGCGTGAAGAATGATGTATTTTCGTACGGTAGGCTACATGCGCTCATTTACAAGTGATGGGTTTCAGTCTGTCACACAGGATTTTGTGTGGCCTGAACCCTCAGGGCTGTGCTCTCCGCTGGTCGGCCTGGGTGGGCTGCCCAGGGCCGGCACAGAGGCTCCCTCTTCATCAGGAGCCGTATCCCTCCTTCCTGTTGTTTCCATGGTCCCACGTGTGCCTGCACATGAACTTGAGGTTAAGACAGCCGCTCCGCAGGGGTGAGACAGCGTCTGTCCACATTCCAGCCTGCAGGAGGATGGGGGGATGGCAGAGGTGGTCTGCAGGAGTGGGGCAGGGAGCGATGGAGGCCCAGCAGAAGCTGCGGGCACCCTCTTGCTGCTCCTCGTGTGCCCGGCCTCGTCTCGGGGATACACCTGCTGCAGGGGAGGGGGTGTGCAGCCAGGTGGGAGGTGGGTGGGGTGGAGAGTCACCCGTGGGGACAGCCCAGGGAGCGGGCAAGCCGGTCACACATGCACATTTAATATGGCCCCGCTTTTGTTTAAGGCATTTCAATACCCCCCGAATAAACCTATGCATTTTAAAGCATACACATGTTTTTATGTAAACATATAGAAGAAATGAAAAGGAAACACTTCAAACACATAGTACTAGTTACCCAGGGCAGTAAGTGAAAACTGGGAAGGGCCCAGAACACTAGAATTTTATTTTTTTGTTGTTTTGATTTTTTATTATGGGAATCTGAACATGTTTTACTCATCTAAAAAGAACACATTTGAAGAAAAAACTTAAAATCATGTTAGTAATTCTTTATTTATTAAGATCAAAGTGAGGATTGGTGCTGGAAGCCTTATCGGTATTTCTGTGGCTTTGCTAAGGACAGGCTCATCCGTCCTCCTGCGAGGACAGTATCGGATTCAACAGACTGACCTCTCTTCTAGTACAATGAGAGGAAGTTTTAAAATAGACTGTAAAAAAAAAAAAAAATCTAGAGAATACTAAAAAGGCTGGGCAAAGCCTGGTGATTTAACTGCCTCTGAAAAGAGCGGCTTTGATCTTCCACCCTTGTAAACAGCGCCCTTGCTCAGCAACACCTGGCTCTCTCAGAGTCGGTGGTGGAGGAAGCCGAGGATGATGGGGAGAGTCAGCTGGTCTGGGAGATAACAGGGCCCGCCCTACCCGCCCGCCCGTGGAGGTGCTCTGCCCCGGGACGGACGCATGGATGCGGGGACGCGGGGACGCGGGGACGCCGGGACGCCGGGATGGGACGGCGGGATGGCACGCGGGGATGGCACGCGGGGATGCCGGGATGGGACGCGGGGACACCGGGACGGGATGTGGGGACGCAGGGACGCCTGGACACCGGGACGGGATGCAGGGACGCCGGGATGGGATGCGGGGACGCCAGGACGTGGGGACACTGGGATGCCGGGATGCCGGGATGGGACACAGGGATGCCGGGACGGGACACGTGGACGCCGGGATGGGATGCGGGGACGCCAGGATGTGGGGACACCGGGACAGGACGCGTGGACGCCGGGATGGGATGTGGGGACGCAGGGATGCCTGGACGCTGGGACGCCGGGATGGGACACGGGGACGCTGGGATGGGATGCGGGGATGTCGGGATGGGACGCTGGGACGTGGGGATGCGGGGATGGCACGCGGGGACAGCATGCCTGGGGACACAGGGACGCGGGTACATTGGGACGTGACGTGGGGACGCCGGGACGCATGGGGACATGGGGGTGGCATGCAGGGATGGCATGCCGGGACGTGGGGGGGCGGGACACCGGGACAGCACGCTGGGATGGGACGCCGGGCCTCTCGGCTCTCTGCACTCACTTGCTCTGCACGAGGCGGTCCTTCTGACCGCCTGCACCCTGTGCTCCCCCAGTGGGAAGGGCTCGGCCCCTCCTGGACCCGGCGGGGCAGGCCTTCCAGAGGAGCTGGACAATGTGTGGCGCGCAGAGGGGAGGACACTCAGGTGAAGGAGGCGGGCAGCAAGGGAGCGGGGACGTAGCAGGGCCACCGCTTCCCGTCCTTGGCTTTAGACAGTTGCCAGGAAAAGGGAGAATGTTCCCAGCTAAGTGGCCACCACGTTACTGCCAGAATCAGAAGGATTTGAAGTGCTTGAATCCGGTATTGATTAGTTTTGCTGTTTCTTAAGCTTTAAATGGCTTTATAAGACAGTGTTCTGTAACTTGTTTTCTAATAAGGCATGTCACTTCAAAGACTTCTCCATGATATTATCTTCACCTGCAGTTCATCATTTTAGCTATATAATAACCCATCATCTGAGCATACCACGAACACACACACACACACACATACACTCTCACACTCACTCACCACACACACACACACACAGCCATTAACAGAATGACAGACAGAATGCTTTGGTGAGCATTCTTGCACACGTCTCCAGCTGTGAATATGAAGGCATGTCTCAGGGTCTGTTCAAAGAATGGAAGGGCTGCTCTGTAGCAGGGCTGAGTGTTAAGCTTCTGATCTCTGTGTTCCTTTGTACCGACAGTAGCCGGGTCTCTGGAGCAGGTGCAGATGGAATCACTGACGGACGGTACTGCCAGTGTTGTGGCTCCTGGTGCCCAGTCCTTGCCCCAGACTGAAGCAGTGGGAACCGTATCCGGTGTCACCCTGCACGCCCCCCAGACAGGGGTCCCGGAGCTTCTACCCGTGCCGCCCCTTCCCCTCCTGCGAGAGGAGGGAAACCTCTATGCTGCGCATGGCCTCTCTGCGCCCAGGGGAGAGTCCAGGGCTTCTGCTCAGCCATTAGTCCAGGTGGGTCTCCAGGAGGAACACAAGACCAGCTCTCTCAGGTGTCTGAGGCCACGCTCCTCTGAGATGTCCTGGAGTTCTCACCATCTGTTCCGTCCTAGTTTAACCGCTGAGTCCCACGACTTGGAGGCTTTAGTCCAGGTTCCAAGCTCAGTAAAATTTGCTCACAATGCCCTCACCACGCAGAAGCACGTGGTGTTCCCGACAGCCCTGCACCCACTCCTCTGAGCTCAGATTGCCCGTGTGCTTGCTGGAACTTGCCTTTGTGAGGCTCCTCCACTTTCCGTTAAGCTATGTTATCTTGTGGCTTTAGTTTGCGTTCCCTGATCACAAAGGTGTGATTTCCTCTTTGTTGAGGGACCTACTGAAAACTTGGCCCGTTTTTCTGTTGGGTTGTCTTCTCTGATCGGTAGGAGTTACCGATTCTGGCTATTAACCTCTGCCGATTGCGCACAGTCCCTGAATGCCTCTCGGTGCTCCACGTGCAGCGTCACCTTGATGAACAGAAGTTCTTGACTTTGATGTTGTCCAGCTTGTCTGCCTTTCTCTTGCATTTCTCTTTTCATGAATGTGATTTAACACATTCCCTAGTACCCTGATCTCTGAAAGATTTTCTCCTTTTTCTCCCCCTAACATTTTATGGAGTTGATTTTTGTGTGTGGCATAAGGTGGGTGACAAGTTAATTTTTTCCTCTATGTGGGCAACCAGTCGGAAGCACTGAATTCATGTTCTCAGGAGGCCCAGTGGTGCCCTGTGCCGTGTGCCGCGTATCCACGTACGTGTGGGTCTCGATTCTCTGACCTCCTATGTCAGTGCCCCAGCCACCCTTTTCTTTCAGAATTGTAGCTTTGTGTCTGATATGCCTGATCTGATCTTGGCGTTGCTTAAGCCTTGCTCTTTTATACAGATTTTATAATCAGCTAATGAATTTGCCAAAAAAATTGCTATTGATTGTTTAATTGGGACAGCATCTCCAGGAAGAAATATCCTATACCGTATCCTATCCGCGAAAGTGGTATCTCTCATCAGGTGTTTAGATTTTCTTTCAGTAAAATTGTATACTTTCATAAATACCTTCACAAACATTGTTGACTACTTTTATTCTTAGATTATTTGATCAGACTGATTTCTAGATACCTTATATGATTTGTTACTATTATAAGTGGTACATACATAAAAGTTGTACATGTCGTCATTTGTGATATTTAAAAGTACAGTGGATTTGCTTCTTTCTATGTACCGCTGCCTTGCCAGGATTACCTCTCTTCCTGCTTGTTAATACTTGGCATCATGAATGGGTGTTGAATTTTAGCCTTTCTTTTTTGGTTCTTTTGCACTCACTGAGACAATCAGATGGGCTTCCTCCTTAAAAATGCTAATATGGTATATGGTACTGATAGGGTTTAAATATTGAACCCAGCTTACATTCCTGAGATAAGCCCAACTCGTGCTTGTCTTTATTCACTGCAGGGTTTGGCTTTCTAGTATTCTTGCAGGATTTTCGCATCCGTACTTTAGAGTGAGACTGTCTTGCACTTTCCCTTCTCTCATTGTTTAGTTTTGGTGTCAAGTTTACACTAACCTCACAAAGTCATAAAACCAATGGTAGCATTTTTCTCCCCCTTTCCTCCCTTTCTTCTCTTTTTGGCATATTGAATCTTTTATTTAAAAATCTCCACTAGAGGTAAAATCTGTTTTGTCTGTTATACATGGCTACACAAGCCTTCTCTGAGTCAGCATTTTCTGTCTTTAATAAACTTTTCCATTTTTTCATGTCTTAGGATTGTTACTATGAGTGGCAGGTAGTTGGATGTTTACCCTGATGCAATTTGATGTTCTGAGACTCAGGAGTAAGATTGGAATAAATTGGCGAATTTAGTCCATTTATATTTATTGAGATTACTGCCATGTATAGTCTTGGTTCCATGACGTTGCTGTGTGCTGTCTGTAAGTCTGTTTTTTTCCTAGGCTTCTCCTTTCCTGCCTGTTTGTATGTTTTGTTTTCAAGTCTGTTGTTGGCTTTCTTGCTTCCTTCATCACCTCCTTTATTGGCTTGGAAGTTCTGCCACACACCGTTTTTCTGTCTTTTGAACAAGTCTCTGTTTTCACTCTTGATGACTGCCTGTCTCTTAGACATTATTGAATAAACAGGCATATTCCTTAATTTTCTGTCGTGATTTGACTGACCTTTTGTACACATTCTAACTGTTGCTTCTTGACCCGCGAACAGGTTTCTCAGAAGACAGGTTAGATGGTCAGGTATTCCCACATCTCTTTAAGAATTTTCTGCAGGTAGAGCCTGGTGCTGGGAAAGGTTGAAGGCGAAAGGAGAAGGAGGTGGCAGGAGAATGAGAGAGAGAGGTTGGATGGCATCACCAACTCAATGGACGTGAATTTGAGCCAAGTCCTCGAGATGGTGAAGGACCGGGAGGCCTGGCGTGCTGCAGTCCTGGGGGTCGCCAAGAGTCAGACCGACTGAGTGACTGAACAATGGGAAACACATTTGCCCTTTTCTTTGTTGAGCAGGAGACCCAGTCTTGGCTTCTTTCTCGAGAAGGTGATCGCAGTGAAGAGGGGCCCTCCCTCAGCGCTCACGTCTCCCGAGTCACCTCTGCGTTTGTCCAGGGCCGTGTTGGAAGTGGATTTCTGTTGATTCTAAAACTGATTGGATGTTGGGCTTAGGCTTCTTCCTGACGGCGGAGTTTGTAGGAGCCGGACCTCACGAGCTGTGCTGGCCGCTCGGCTCTCATCCCTCAGCCCCGGGGCCTCCTCCTGTGCTGGGCTCGGGACGGGCTCTGCGCCCTCCCCCTGGCCAGCTGGGTTGACGCCCAGCTCTGGTCGCAGCAACTGGGGGCTGCAGTGCTCCCCGCTGCCTGCATCCAGCGTGGTTCCCTGCCTCCCGGGGCCTCTCTGCCCAAAACCAGCTGTCGCCTGTGCCCCCGAGGGCCCGAGTCCGAGGCTGGGGTCCTCCGTGCCCGCCGCTCCCCTGCCCGCAGGCTCAGACAGCTCCTCTTCCGTGCCGCCCCGGCCTCCTGGCATCGTGGGTCCCTTTTGCCCGCTCGGTTCTCTGGGGCCCAGCTGGCAGTTCTTTACGGGGACGCTCTGTGAGGCAGTCAGTGAGGCTCTGTGTGGCTTTGCTTTCTGACTGGACGCTGCCTGATTGGGCAGGAGAGGTGCGTCAGCTGGAAGCCTCGCTCCTCAGACTCCTGGGAAAGCTTTAGCTGAGCTGGCCTCCATTGGAACCTAGATGGCCCCGTGCGCTGGGGTTTGTTCCATAAATGCTCACGGAGCGCCCGCTGCGTGCCCGGCACTGTCCGGCGGGGACCCGGCCCTGCCCCACTGGGGTGTCTTCACCCTTCAGTCGGGTGTTCCTGCTCCTGATCTTCGAGACGAGACGAGACGAGAGCTGGGTTTGGCCCCGAGCGGGCCCGTCTCTGGTTGTGGCTCCTCACCTGCAGGCTGAGTAGGCCGGACAGACCGGGCCGGGTCACTGTGTGGGGTCTGGGAGGCCCCTCCGCGGGTGGTGGGCAGCGGGTTTTTCCCTCACCCCGCCGGGTGTCTCCCTTCTCTGGGCCTCGTCTTGGGGGGAACGAGACGGTGGCCCTCGGGGACCGTGCTGAGGTCACCAAACCTCAGCTGAGGCCGGGGCGGCCCTCGGCCTGCAGGGGGAAGAGCGGACTGTGCAGAGAGCGGGCCCGTGGGCCTTGCCGTGACCGCTTCTGCGTGTCAGTAGTTCTTTCTGGGAGAGCCGGTGACGTGGCGCCAGGCCAGCGGGGCTTTTCCAGTAGTTTATTAACGCCCGGAGCTTGGTCCCCGTCACGCCCGGGGTGGGGGGCGGAGGGGGCAGGGACTCTGGCGTCACTGAGAGCTGCAGTTCCTCCTGCTGCTGCGGCGTCGCCGCGGGGTCCGCTCAGGCCTTCCCTGACGTCCCAGTCCAGCTCCAGCCTCTGCACGACCAGCACGACGCCGCGAGGACCCCTGGCTCCCGGTTATCTTGCCCTCCCGTTTTCCCCAAGCCGGCGTTCCCGCAGGGACCACGGAGAGCGCAGGCCCTGCAGCCCCCGCCGGGGAGGTGGGAACGCTGGGGGCTGGTGGTTCCAGGACCGCCTCACCCGGGGCTGTTTATGGAAAATGCCTGAAGGAGGCTCTCGAAAGGGTGCACTGTACTGGGGGGAGGGGGCGGCCCAGGGGCGGAGGGGGTGGCATGGGTCTGCAAAGGGTCGCTGGATTCCAGTACATCTCACGCACAGACTCAGCCCGAGGCATATTTTTTGAAAAAGACATTAGACAAATATTGCTCAAGAATATGTCAGTAACTTGCTGGCAAGGCCCAGCAGTAAGCCAGGGTGCTGCTGGGGGTGGGAGAAGGGGGGTGGGCGGAGGAGGAGGGGACTTCGGGACAAAGGGGAGAGCCCGTGAGGGTCTGTCAGTGTCTCAGAGCCCCCCCTGGGCCGGCCCGGGTGCCCGTCTCCTGGAGCAGAAGCGCAGTTGGAACCCCAGGCTCACCCCTGGTTGGTGGGTGGGGGAGGGTCTCAGAGACGCGGCCCTGAGCACACTCAGGCTGGCGTAGGCCTTTCCTCGGCCTGTGAGAGGCAGCGTGGTGGCTCCCAGGCCCGTCTGGGGACAAGGAGGTCTCTGGGCAACTTGGCTCCTTAGAGGCCGATCCCCAGCCCCGCGCAGCCTCACTCCTGCACGGCTCCATGGCTTGCTTTCAGGGTGATGCTCCTGGGGCCTCGGGGGTCTGTCTCTGGCCTGGCACCCTCATGGCCCGCTTCCTGCCCCCCGCTGCCCTGAGGCCTGTTTACCGCAGTCCCGTGGGCATCACATCGCCCAGGGACCTTGGCGGGCAGGCTGGCAGCACAGCCCCGCCTGGGGTGGACGTGCAGAGATGAGGACGCGCTTGTGGGGGCATGTGTGCGCCTGGGCTCTTGCTGGGACGCGGGGGCTGAGGAGCGCGTGGTGACACGTTACTGCCGGGGACCCCCTTACTACCAGTGATGACACATCTGAGGGGTCCTGGTCGTCATTGCGTTTCCTCTCCCTGAGTCAGCTCCGTCTTCCCTCTCCCTCCCTCTCTGTCTCCCTCCCTCCTTCCCTCTCTTTTCCTCGCTCAAGCTCACGCGCTCTGCTCCAGGTGGCTTTTCTGAACCTCTGCTGCTCACGTGTCTGCAGCACGGCCGTCATGGGCCTCTGTCCCCGCAGAGGTGCTTGCAGCAGGGCATGGGTGCGTCTGCCAGGTTGGCGGTGCAGAGGCTCAGCCCAGAGAGCTTCACAGGGAAGTGCTGCACGTTCTGTCTTTCTGCGAGGTGCCCTGGGTCCCTCCGCAGGTGCGGAGCGGAGAACCCGAGGTCTCGGAGGGTTTAGACACTTGCAACTTCTTCTGTGCTTGAAGCAGGCCACTTAGGATTTCGCGTACCCAGGAAATGGGAGATTTTCAGCTGTGATGCCTTTTATTTTTAAAACGTGATGGCTTATTTGCTGAACCATATTTGGGGAGACGTCTGGCATAATGGCAGTGAATTAATTCTGGTCATTTCCTAGAGGAAGAATGAGAAGTGTTAATGGTTGGTTGTTTCATGCCACGGGCTTGGTTTGGTCTTCAGACACCAGCTGAATGTCCCGAGACTCTTTAATTTCCTAAAATGCTTCTAAAATTGTGTGAAAGCACAAACTTGTCAAAAACTAGTCCATGTTACTAACGACTTCCGCCACCCGCTCAAGCTTTCCCTGACACGCGCTCTGTTTCGCCCTTGCCCGTGGACGTGGGGTTGAGGCTGGGGTCGTCCTCTGGACGCACAGCTGGGGGTGGCCCGGTGAGCACTCGGGGCCCCGGGTGACCTTTTCCAGCTCTGGGTTTTCGTGTGTGAGGCCTCCCCTCCTCTCCGTCTCTCCAGGCGGCGCCCTGCGTCGGGCTGACCAGCATCTCCTCCCAAGAGGGTAACGGGTCTTTGTCTCTGTTTCAGGGCTCCAAGTTCGGGCGGGGCATCGGACTCGCGCCCCCGGCTCCGCGCACCTCCAGCCGGAGGTCCTTCGGGCGGTCCCGCAGGCTGAGCATCACCCGCTCCCTCGACGATCTCGAGGTAACGTGACGAGCGTTTCTTCCTTTATTCTCCAGGTTTTAAGGAATGATACAGCTGAATCTCCATTGACTCCCACCCTCCCCTTGCCCCCCTTCCTCTCCCATAGCCTTGACCTTCAAGGTGAGCGTCCATGCACGCCCAGCCCCTCCCCACCTCGTCCTTACCCACCCTGCCCGCCCTGACCCATCTCTTCTGCCCCTCGGCCGACGCAGAGTCGTGAGAAGTCCTGTGCTCTCTGCGTGCCGGACGTGGTGTTCTAGACACACGAACTCTCAGGGGCCTGTCGTGACCTGTTACTCAGCCAAACTTGGGTCCGTTTGCCCGATGCACAGAAAAGCTCATCCACTGACTCGGGCTGTGGGGAAGGACCGCACAGCCTTTATTGTGGCCCCGGATGAGGGCAGCGGGCAGCTCGTGCTCAGGAGGCCCGGACTCCTGCGGGCTTCAGGGGAGGGGCTCACGGGGCACTTGATCAGCTCACGGGCAGCGCTCCGGCTGGTGGGTGCTGAGCTAACGAGGTGATGTTACAGGAATCTCAGCCATCCGCCTTCTGCTTCCAGCTGGTCTGGGGTCAAGGTGCTGTGGGGGCAGCACGCAGTTCACCTCTTCCTCCTGGCAAGGGTTTCAGTATCTGCAAAACAGCTCAAGGACACGGCTCAGGATATTCTCTGCAGCCCTTGAGGAGAAACTAAAGGTCCTTGGCTTTGTTTTATGGCTCAACTGTTACTCTTTTGTCCTGCTTGACGGTTTTCTTTCGTTTTCGCACTGTCTCACTTTTCTGGTTGAATCTGCCCTTCGGGACTGGGGGAAAATCAGGAGGCGAAAGCTTTCCTAGAAACAGGAGGTGGGGGCGCAGGAGGGTGTGTCCCAGGAAGACCTCTAGGGCTCTGCTCCCTTTCATACCCCCTCTTAGAGATTTGGTTCTGAGCCACAGGTCCTAAAGTATCACCTTGTGTGGCTCTTCTCTTTGATCTGTAACGCTGGAAAAATGAATAGACTTCACTCCTTGAGCAGTTCTCGGTTTACAGAGAAGTTCAGCAGGAAGTACCGAGAGTTCTGCGTGTATGCTGTGCTGGGTACGTGACTTTTAGCTTCAGTTCAGAGTTTGCGTGGAGGCCGCTCGGGTACGTGACTTTTAGCTTCAATTCAGAGTTTGTGTGGAGGCTGCTCGGGTACGTGACTTTTAGCTTCAATTCAGAGTTTGCGTAGAGGCCGCTCGGGTACGTGACTTTTAGCCTTAGTTCAGACTTGCGTGGAGGCCGCCCCTGGTGCCGTCATCCGGAAGGTCTGGCCGGATGGAGGAGGGCGCGCAGTCACCACCACGGTGTCCCACGGAGCAGGCCCCCAGCCCTGAACCCCACATGCTCCGCCTGCTCACTGCTCCTGCTTGCCCTCAACCCTGGCAGCACGGTCCTTTCACTGGTTCATTTTGCGTGCTTTAAAATTTTACCCAGATGTAACTCTACTCCGTATCTTATTTGCCAGGGTTTAAACACTGTTTCATATTTTCAAGCTTTGCCTGTAGTTTTAGTTTAGTTTACTTGTTATGCGACCTTTCACCATGAACGGATTTTATTCCACTCTGCTGCTGCCTGGCGCTGCATGCAAGGTCGGAACCATCTCCTCTGAACAGGTTGTCTGTGGACAGGGGGTGGCGGGGGTCCGTGTGCACACCCGGGACCCTGAGAGCCGTTCTGGGCATCTGGTGGCTGTGACGGGTGTGGCTGAGCCCACCCAGGGTCTGCTCACCAGCGGGACGTGTCCCCCCCCCCGGTCACTGACGCTTGGGACTGTCGCACTGAAATCTTCCTGTGTCCATAAAATGCCAGCTCGTTTTAATTTGCATTTCACAGACTGTGAGTGAGGCTGAGTATCCATCATGGGCTCTTTGGCTATGAGTTTTCCCTTTTTTGAATTAATAACCTATTCATGTCCTTCTAGTTTTTAAATTTTTATTTATTTTATTATTTTAAAAGTAGATTTTGTAGTAGTTCTTTATGTTTTGGGGACACATCCTGTGTCAGATAAATGTTTTGAAAATATCTTTGTGACTTTTTTCTACCTTTGTTTACCTTTATTTAGGGTGTGTGTGTGTGTGTGTGTGTGTGTGTGTGTATTTTAATTGTGGTAGAACAGAACACTGAATTTACCATTTTAAGTGTCCAGTTGAAGGCAGTAAGCACGCACATCATTTTGAACGTGCCCATGACTCAGTCAGTCCCCCTTCCTCCCAGCCCCTGGCACCCACCCCTGCCTGCTTTCTGCCTCCAGGAATTGACTTTTGTGTCTGGCTTATTTCACTTAGCATAGCATCTTCACGGTTCACCCATGTAGCAGGTGCCAGAGTGTTTTTCCTTTTTGAGACTGAATAACGTTCCACTGTGTGGACGGACACTTTGTATTTATCCATCCTTCTGACAATGATGGCCCCTGTGGTTGCTCCCATCTTTGATTAATGTGGCCAGTGGTTATGAATGCGAGCATGCAGCTGTCTATTTGAGCTCAGTTATGTTTTAAAAATAGACCGCAAGATAATTTCTTACAAACTCAATAATAGTTATCTGGAATAAATTGTCTGTGGGGTTTCTTTTTGCTTAAAACAGAAAGTTAATTTGTGTTCTGATGCAGAAGCTGGAATCTTTGGCTGTTAGAGCTGGAAAGAGCCTGGACATGACCTCGTTATCCAGACGAGAGGAGGGACTGATTCTAGAGGTCTTCAGGGGCAGGGGTGATGTAAGGTGGTCGGCGCTTGGTACTGGGCAGTGGGAACAGGAGCAGCTGTGGGACGGCTCCCTGGGGCCCCAAGGCGGGGACAGGCCCCAGGGCAGGGCCTCGGGGCTCTGGGGTCCTGAGAAGGGGGTCCCCACTGAGCCTGCATTCTCCCTTCGGGGGTTTGGCCAGGCGTCGTCTCTGCATCATCCTGGGAGAAGGGTCTCCGCAGGGCCCAGGAGCCAGCGGAGCGGCTTGGGGTGGCACAAGGTCTGCTTCCGGACATTCGCCGTGGACCCTGTGGTCAGGGCCCACTCGTCTTCTCGATGAACGTCCAGGGGCCAGCCGGCGTCCGCGTGCCTGACCGAGGGCTGGCCGCACACCCCCGCCCTTGCCCTCTGACTGTCCCCGGTTCACAGAGGAGAACCCAGGTGCAGGGAGAGAGTTCTAAATTTAGGCCCCGGGGCGCGGAGCTCCCCTCCCCAGCTCTGAAGCTCTTACTTTTGTCCCAGTGGTGCGTGAGAGACGGGATTGAATCTTTGCGCCTTTCTGCGTGAAGACTTCAAAGTGTAGAAATGATGTTGGTCAGGCTGTTTCTAAGGCAGCCTGTCTGTCTGTCCTTCCCTCTGCCCCACACCCTTCGGCCGTCCTGTCCTGGCCTCCCAGCCTTGTTTGGCTCCTCCCCAGGGGCACTGGCTTTAGCCTCTTGCCTCTGGGTCCTAAGCACCCCGGGCCTGTTAGAAGCCCCACCAGGGCCTCTGTGTCGGCTGCCACCAGCCCGGCTCCTCCACACAAGGCCAGGTCCAAGTCCACTTCCCAGGCCCGTAGGACCCAGTGTCTTGGGTTGGGTCTGCTGGGAGAGGCAGACAGAGGGCTGTTGAAATGGGGTGAGGGCAAGGAGGACGACCGGGGAAGGTCTGCTCAGAAGATAAAATGGTGAAAGTATAGGTCAGTCCAAACGAACGGTGACTGTGTAAAGCAAGAATAGCTGTGTTTGGTTTGAAAATACAAGAGATTAAACTACAGTGCGGCAGGCTGAGCGCTGGGGGGGTGATGGAGGTCAGGTGTCTCTGGGTGCCCACTCCTCTAGGGAGAGGATGCGGGGCGACCAGGATTCGATTTTCATGCGGTAAGGATGCACGTAATCTCCAGGGTAATGTGAGACAGTAATGAATGCACTTTACATTGACAGAAGGAAAACATGGAATAATGAAAAATATTAAATTTGAAAGCAGGTGAGCCAGGAGGAAAGGGGAGACACAGGGCAGAGAGCAGGAGGGACAGGCAGGCAGCCTCGGGGAGGGGGGTTTCCGTCCAGCCGTGCTGCTCGTGGGTCAGCGCTAATGGGGTCACATATCTCAGCTAGAAAGGAGAGACTGTGAGGTAGCGTCAGAAACCTGGTCGTGCCGTTTACGAGGGGCACCCC
Source organism: Odocoileus virginianus (assembly GCF_023699985.2). NCBI lineage: Eukaryota > Metazoa > Chordata > Mammalia > Artiodactyla > Cervidae > Odocoileus > Odocoileus virginianus. Next base: position 123,194 of record NW_027224267.1, read on the forward strand.
TAGCACTCAGGAGACAAATGTGAGGCAAGGATGGAAGAGGAGACACCTGCAGTACTGATCGGAAGGGTGGAGGTGGAGCTGCAGTGGTCTCACAGCCGTCTCCAGGCAGCGCACCACTTAGACGGACGGGGAGCATCATCAGGGCGGGCCGCGGGGAGCGCCGTTGTAAGTTTCATGTGCATTCCGTTACACAGTCTCCACGCGTCTGCAGCAAAAACCCACAGAGGGAGGAGCGGAACTGGCCGGGTCTGTACTCGGCAGGGTCCACCCTCCCTGCTCAGTGACTGGCGCAGTCGGCAGGGAGAGCTCAGAGGGTCTGACCGGCATGACCCGCGGGACCGGTGTGTGTGAGGCACCCAGCAGACGCGTCCCCCCCAGCCCCCCGGCATGCATAGTGAAGCTGACCGTGCGCTGGGCCGTAAGGCAGGTCTCAGCAGAGGCGGATGTCTCTTCACTCGGAGCCTGTCCTCGGCCAGACAGGTGTGGCAGAAACCAGCAACAAAGGAAGGCGCCTCACGCACGTCATGAGGTCCAGAGTGTAAAAGAGAATCAGTTTGGAAATTAGAGCATATTTTGAATGAAAAGGAACATACATCTAAGCCCGGGGACGCAGTTAAAAGTGTGCTCAGAGGAACAGTCATAGCTTTTCAGTGCCTGTGTTAGAAATGAAGAAAAGTGGGAAGTCGCATCAAAGCTCAGGAAAACAGCTGTAACACAGATGCAAAGGCAGTACAAGCTGGACAATGATGAAAGTCATGAGTAAAATGAGCGAAACAGCAAGAGAGCAAACACGTCAGCACAAGAACCGGTCAAGAGGGATTACTTCCCAACCCATTTACGAGGCCTCCAAAACCTTGAACCCAAACCTGGCAGACACTTTAGAGGAAAGGAGAGTTACAGGGCATCTCACTGCTGAGAGAGGTGGAGGATCCTCAACTACACATGTCACCTGGTCCAGCCGTTCATGTTTCTTCTAAGGACACAGTGTTTTTAACATTTGCAAATCAGTCATGTAATTTACCACATTAACAGAGTAAAGTAGAAAAATCATGTATCATCTTAACAGAAGCAGGAAAGACTTTTGGTAAAATTCAATATCAGTTCATGGTTAAGAAAAAAAACCTTAAAATAGGGATTAAAGGGGAACTTCCTTAATTTGATAAGGGTTTAAAAAAAAACCTATGGCATGCTTCAGACTTAAGCTTTCCCTTTGAGATCAGGAATGAGGAAAGATATCTGTCACTGCCATTTCTATTTAAATGTTTTCTGCAAGTCCTGGTTAGTGTAGAACAACTGAGGTTTAAAAACTTGCAAAGGAAAATGACAATGTTATCATTCTCGAATGATGGGATTGTAACATGAAAAATCTGAAACAATCTATGGGTTCCTTCTTAAAATTAATGAGTGATTTAGGAAGATTGCTGGATGTATGGTCAATATACAAAAGTCAGCTGTGTGAGGACTTACATGGTGGCCCAGTGCGGGGGACGTGGGTTCCGTCCCTTGTGGCCGGGAAGGACCACGCCAGGGCAGCTAAGCCCGTGCACTCGGGAGCCCGTGCTCGGCGGCACGAGAAACCTCTGCCGTGAGAAGCCCGGGTGCCACGATCAGAGAGCAGCCCCTGCTCGCTGCATCCAGAGAAAGCCCAGTGCAGCAAAGAGACCCTCACCTGAAAGAAGACCCTCGGTTAATTTAAAAATTTAAAGAGTCAGTTGTAGATAGTTAGAAAATGATGTATAGATTTGATGTAATTTGAATCAGAATCCCAACAAGTAATTTTGTTGAGCTTAAGAAGATAATTCTAAAAAATTTGTTGAAATGCAGATGGTCAAGTGTAGTAGCCAAGAGATTCTTGAAGAGGAATGAGGTAGGAGGACGTCCTCTATCAGCCTCCAAAGCTTACGAACTTAGAGCAGTGGAAGACAGTGTAAGTGTCAGTACCCAGAGAGACAGAGAGTGGGGCAGGAGAGAGAGCAAGGAAGACCCGCGCCTGTGGACACGCCGGCTGTGTGCAGAGCCGGGACGGCCTGGGCTTTTCAGTGGTGCTGCAGCGAGGACAGGTCTGCATGGAAAAAGGGAGAAAGAAAGAAGCTGGGTTCTCCCCCGTGCTGTGCAGACGGAGTTAATCCAGCTGTGTTGGAAATCTCCCTGGGAAGGGCAAAGCGAGTGTTAGTGGAGGATAAAGTAGACGCTCATCTTCGTGGTGCTGGGGAGGGAAAGACTTTCTAAGCTGAACGCAAACTGTAAACCCCGAGATGGACTCTGACCCAGCGAATGCTTGGAACCTACCTTCATCCCAGCATCCCATCCCTAGGGTGCATAGGGGCACATGAGTGCGGCGACCCTCGGAGGCCCCGTGTCCCCTTGTTGCCCGGCAAGCAGAGCAAAGCCAGCAAGAGATGCAGACAGGCCTTTGATGAGAGATGACACCCAGTGGCAAACCCAGCTCTGGTGGATCCAGTCAGTTCATCAGGGAAGAAAATGGCAGCTCGCGAGGTCCACACCACAGAATGTCTGACGTGGAAGACCAGTGGACAGTGCAAATGTTGGTGTGGACGTGAAGCAGCCGGACTCTTGCCTAGTGGGCAGGAGTGTTGGCTGTTCTCAGCAACACTGAAGACACCATCTCATACGGTGTCCCTCCTGTCTGGGACGACAGCCTGTGGGTCCGGAGACCGGCAGCAACCCAAGGCAGCGTCGTCACAGGCCGCCTCTCCACCGCAGCGTGACTGGGCTGCCGCCCCGGCCGCCTCGCGATGGACGTGCGGGCGTCACGGGGCGGGCGGGCGCTGGAGAGCGCTCTGCAAGCTCCGTCTGTGTAGCCGTGGCCCGGGGTGGCGTGTCCAGTGTAGAACCGTAGAGAGAGGCGGGCACTGGTGACGCTTTTCCCTGTGACCTGCGGGGCCGCGCGGGCTTCACGCTGTCTGTGCTTGTGCTCTGTTCTGAATGGGTGGCTTCCCGGGAGTGCCACGTGCACGATCGTGTGCCCTCCGGGCCTGTGAGTGCTGAGCGGGCAGTGCAGCCCAAGAGCCTCAGAGGGGTGTGCAAGAGGGCGGGGGGTGTGTGTGGGAGCCTCAGAGGGGTGTGCAGGAGGGCGGGTGTGTGTGGGGGCCTCAGAGGGGTGTGCGGGGGAGGGATGGGTGGGAGCCTCAGAGGAGTGTGCCGGAGGGCAGGGGTGGGGAGGGAGTCTCAGAGGGGTGTGCAGGAGGGCGGGTGGGAGCCTCAGAGGGGTGTGCAACAGGGCACGGGTGGGAAGGGAGTCTCAGAGGGGTGTGCGGGAGGGGTGGGTGGGGGAGCCTCAGAGGAGTGTGCAGGAGGGCAGGGGTGGGGAGGGAGTCTCAGAGGGGTGTGCAGGAGGGCAGGGGTGGGGAGGGAGTCTCAGAGGGGTGTGCAGGAGGGCAGGGGTGGGGAGGGAGTCTCAGAGGGGTGTGCAGGAGGGCGGGTGTGTGTGGGGGCCTCAGAGGGGTGTGCGGGGGAGGGATGGGTGGGAGCCTCAGAGGGGTGTGCAGCAGGGCACGGGTGGGAAGGGAGTCTCAGAGGGGTGTGCAGGAGGGCGGGTGGGAGCCTCAGAGGGGTGTGCAGCAGGGCACGGGTGGGAAGGGAGTCTCAGAGGGGTGTGCAGGAGGGCAGGGGTGGGGAGGGAGTCTCAGAGGGGTGTGCAGGAGGGCGGGGGTGTGTGGGGGCCTCAGAGGGGTGTGCGGGGGAGGGATGGGTGGGAGCCTCAGAGGGGTGTGCAGCAGGGCACGGGTGGGAAGGGAGTCTCAGAGGGGTGTGCAGGAGGGCGGGTGGGAGCCTCAGAGGGGTGTGCAGCAGGGCACGGGTGGGAAGGGAGTCTCAGAGGGGTGTGCAGGAGGGCAGGGGTGGGGAGGGAGTCTCAGAGGGGTGTGCAGGAGGGCAGGGGTGGGGAGGGAGTCTCAGAGGGGTGTGCAGGAGGGCGGAGGGCCAGGGAGGGGAGAGGTGCTGCTGGCAGGTGGGGGTGCCGGGGGGGTGGTCCTCCCTGGGGGGCTCCTGAGACAGGAGGTGTGGAAGCGACAGGTCTGTTTCTATATGCTGTGGTCATGACCACGGCAGGCGGTCACCGAGAGGCCGGCACCCGAGAGGTGGGGCAGGAGACTGGGTCAGCAGAGGCCCTGCCTGAAGGTGTGCAGCCGGCCTCGGAAGGAGGTCCTCGCCTCTGCGCGGCATCTTCAAGGTGCCCAGGGCCTTGAAGGGGGTCTGGGTGTGGGGGTCCGGGGTGAGCAGTGCAGGCCGAGGGGAGCGGCGCTCGAGCCCAGCTGCCAGGAGCCGGCCCTCCCACCCCACTGGAGACCGTGAGCCATGCTGTGTGTGGAGCCGGGCTGGGCCTCTGATGACCGTGGGCAGGAGTCTCCACGCCTGCTCCCTCCGCCCAGGGCCGCCTGTGATGGGTCCAGGGGCTGTGGCGGGACTGGCAGTGCCCAGGCTGGGCAGCAGGGGGCGCTGAGGCCATGCGTTTCCCTCCCTGGGAGCGGGTCCAGACTCCGCGGGGGAGCGGGCAGGGGCACCTTGGGAGGAGGGTGGCTGTCCCTGGTCCGTCTGATGCCGATGTTGAGGTCGAGTGAGTTGCTTCACATCAGCTCTGCGGGGCTGACCCCCTGAAGGAAAGGCAGGGGACTCCGACCTGGACCTCAGACCTGAGACTGGGAGAGAGGTTCAACCTTCCAGCCCCTGGCTCACCTCTGGGGCACTCTGGGCCATTTACAGAGTTCACATGGTCTGGGGTGAAATCTCCCCAGACATTTCGAAACAAGCTCTTTTTTTTTTTTTTTTAACCTATTTCTTACTTTTGCTACTTTGCTCTTTCAAGGGAAATTCAACTTGGATTTTTGCTTATTTTGGTATGTCTGTGCTAGCTTTAACTTCTTTATGTAGGAAAATATCTTAGCTCTCGCTGAGGCCCTGTTGACTCAGGGGCGCACGCTGGGATCTCTCAGCGCCTTGTCTCCTCCTTGAGGGACTGTTTATGGACACTGGGTGAGGACAGCCCTGCGCGAAACTGCTGCCAACCCTGCCCCGGAGGACGGGCTTCCCGCCGCGAGGAGCGGCGGCCGGGCTCGGAAAGGGTCCCTTGGGCTACTTTGCCAAGAGTAAACAGGAGGGACGTTGGGGCAGGAAGGGCCCTTAGGATTGCTTTTGGGGCCACGTGGTGGTCTGGGCGAGGGGAGGGCTTGGGGAATGGGGGGCTTGGGCCAGTGGATGGTGAATGATCATACGTCTCACCTCAGACCACCCCCTGCCCCCGCCCCGGCGGGGTCACAGCTGAGACCAGGCAGCTGCAGGAAGCCTGCGGAGAGGAGCTGGGGGCGGGTGAGGCTGGTTTCCTGGGCACCTCCCTCGGTGGTCACCATGGTCACTGTGGACGCCCCGCCTCTGCCTCCGGAAGTCTTGGGCATCCCCGAGGGTGGGTGGTCTGACCTTCGCTGGCCTCCTCCTGCTGGTTCGGGTTAGTGGCCCCGCCTCCTCTGGGAGCGGAGCCAGGGGCCTCTCTGAGGTTATCCGCCCTTGTCCTCTTGGCCAAGCCGGACAGCTCCATGCCACTGGCACGTGCCAGGCCTGTTAGGGGCTGTGCTGGACTTCGCGCCCGTCTCTGAGCCCACCCCCATCTGTCGATGGTTCAGCACCACCAGGACGCGGTGGTGGGTGTGGTGGGTGCTCAGAATGTCTTGGTCCCTTGCTCCAGGAGCTCCAGCAGGCTCTGCCACCCCAGGGTGCCACGTGGCACAGGGGTGTTGTGGCCCGATTCTCACCTCTTTTCCTCTCTTTGCCCTGTGGACAGCAGAGGAGGGGCAGACTCACAGCCAAAGGGGAGACAGAGCCCCAGAGAGACACAGGAACCCGGAGGGCACAGCTCCACGTGGGCCTGGCGGGGCGGGGCCGCCTTTCGGGCTGAATTGATAATAAGACGCGTGAAGTGACGCCCTGCTTCTTGTGCAGGCTCACTGGGACGTCTGTGCGAGACGGTGAAAATACAGACCAAGTGGGGCTTGGTCTGAGCGGCTGAGCTCCTGGACGCAGGGTTTCCCGCCGTCCTGGGAAGTTGTGCCCGTGGGCGGGGCCTGTCCCAGAGGTTGTGCCTGTGGGCGGGGCCTGTCCCAGGAGGTTGTGCCTGTGGGCGGGGCTTGTTCCATAGTCTCTTTTCCTTCTCGGTCCCTGATGGTCCTGGCTAGGTTCTGTCTGGGGGCCTTTGCAGACTGCTGTCTTCTGCTCTGGCGAGGGGTCACTGCCTCCCCCCAAATCCTGTGAATTAGTGCAGGCGGGGCCCTTGGAAGTCAGCGAGGAGGACAGTCAGGGTCACAGAGTCAGGGACTCAGCTGATCCCCATGAAAACTGCAGGGTCACCCCCCAGAGCCCTCCCGTGGGTTTCCTCTGTTCGTGTGCAGGTGTGTGTGTGTGTGTGTGTGCTGGAAGGGGAGGCCGGGGAGTGCAAAGACCACCACGTCCCACTCCTTGTCTCAGCTCTGCCACCAAGGGGGTGAAGGGCACCTCTGCAGGCCAGAGGGCACCCCCTCTCCTTAAAGACTGGGCCCTACCCAGGAAAGCGGTCTGAGGCCCCTCTAGGCCGGCAGGCATCTGAGGCCCTTGTGTCCTGGGGTGGGGCAGCCCGTGCCCTCCCTGCCCCCCAGAACCCCTGCTCCCTGCCCCTCCTCGCTGGCCCTCACGGCCCCCAGGGTCCTCCCTGAGGCCGAGTGGATGGCCGTGACAGCCTTGGCTTGCTCCCACTCCCACTTCCGTGTGTTTATCATGTGAGAATGGGTCCGAGGAGGCCGGGCCGGAGCCGCCTGTTGTCTGCGAGCTGCCGTCCGGGCCGCGCCCTGCGCTTCTGCAGTAAACACGGCCGGCGTCGTGGAGTCTGGGCACTGGACACTCCCGCTGGCCGCCTGCGCCTCTTCCCCCAAAAGCCGAGCAAGGTGGAGCCCCAGGCTGCCCTCCCCGCCCACAGGCCTGGGCAGGGTGCCCCCAGGAGCCCCTCGGATGAGGCCCCGGGCGTCCGCACGTCCAGAGACGAGCAGGTGCTTTGCAGGGGCCCTCGCTCCTGGACACAGGGCTCTTTCTCTTCCTGCTTCCCTTTTAAGTCAAAACAGGACCTGCTGCGGCTCCCTCGCTTTGAGGCCGTGTGGGGTGCTGGGGGCAGACAGAGCCGAAGGTGGAGCAGGGGCCGGCCGGGGCCAGGTCTCAGGAGCCCGCTGTTCCCGGGCTGGGCCCCTGCACGCGTGCACGTGGAGCTCATAATAGACCCGTCGGAGGCTGTAATTAAGGCTGCACCCTGCACCACGCGGCTAGAAAACAAATTCTCTGCAGCTGCTGTGCTGACTGAGAAATTGCCCCTATCAGCTGAAGTTTTATTCTTCTGATTTGGGAGAGGAAATACTTTAAAAATGATCTCACGGTGTGATTTATGTAAACGGCTTTTTTTTTTCTTTGTGCGAGACAATTGAGATAGAGCCTGAATCCCGGGCAGACCGCAGCTTCCTGCAGTGTCCTGTTGCCATGGGTGACGGAGGGAGCGGATGGAACTTCATCTGAAATGCCTTTAAACTTTCTGACGTGCACAGGCGTGCGGCGGGGCTGGGTGCTGTGTTTCAGAGCTGTGTGCCTGGAGTGGGTAGGAAGTCCTCAGGTCTTAGGATGAATTCGGAGAAAGGGTTGCCGGAGGAGACCCACGTTTTAAACAGCCAGCAGGTAGGCCACTCCAGATGTTTTTGTTGCTTACAGAATTGTTGAGGAAACCTGGCATCTCGGTTACAGCTTTATTTTCAGCCTGGTAGTGCATGGTGGCTTTTAAGTGTAAACTTTGAAAATGTCTTTCTTGTGTCTGCATTGTGGAGCTTGAAGTGTCTCCCATGGAGGTAAAAGCCAGTCCCTGGGACCACAGACCCACACCCCGAGTGAGGCTGGGTTGGGAGGCCCTCATGCCAGTCCCCTCAACCCCTCGGGGGGACACTGCCCGCCTCCCGAGTCAGCCTTACAGGGAGCATCGGGGGTCCATCATCCTCACCATAGTGACTGGAACAGATTTGGAAGATGAGTGAATTTAGATTTCAACTGCATCACTGTAGTACGATCGTCTTTTACTTTTTAAATTAATGTTTTATATGTTAACATTTGTTTTTCTTTTTTAAGAGTTGTAGTATAGTTTTCCTTTTCTAAAAAATTGATTTGCAGTGAGTTAGTTTCGGGTGTGCAGCCAAGTGACTTGGTTGTATATGTAGTATTTTTATTTTATTTATTTATTTTTTTATATGTAGTATTTTTAAATGGGATGAGCTGGTTCTGCTTCATATACGTGCACAGGAGACTACTGGCAAATCTATTTACTGACTGATTAGTGTCTCAGCTTCTAAACGTGAACTTACTGTAAAATGTTTCTAAGGCTTTGAGAGTAGGAATAATATATTTTATCTTTTTCTCTGGCTGCGTCGTGTTGACGTAAAGGCAAAAATACGTTTCGATTATTTATAGACGATTGTCCCTAGTTACTGGGGACCGGTTTAAATTCGTCCTTTCCTGAGAGTTATTTCATCTTAGCCTCTTCTCCTGACATCAGATTAGCACCCTGTGTAGAGAAGAGCAGGGGAAACTGCTCACTCAGAGGTGACTGGTGGGGATGCTGGGTTTAGGAACATGACTGCACGGGCTTTTCAAATAGGAAATAGAAATAGGTCTGCTGGACAGGTCAAGAGTTATGCCTATGAAGGAAGGGCAGGTTTTAATGGGTTTTAAAAGTACTTTGTCTGTATTTGGAGAACTCCCTGTGCTAATAAAGCTCACTTGAGAGGGTGGGGAGCCGCTTTGATGTTTACGGGCGTGCCTGCTGCATGCTGCCTCTGGCCGGCCCCGCAGGAGCAGTCCTGGGCTCCTGTTTGTCCGCTCCTGTCTCTCCGGAACATGAACTTCGGAAATCCCGTGTGCAGTACACGTACCAGTTAACCAGTTACTAGTTTGTATTACGTGTAGGCTGCATTTCCATTCCCATAGTATATAGAGGCAAGTTTTAGAAAAGGTTGTTTTTTTATTTTAAGTGAAAAAAAAATCACTAGAAGTCTGCCTTCTATTTGCCGCATAAATGATTTGGATTCATTTTGAAATTTTGCAAGTGCTCAAGCCAGCGAAGTTGTTCATGGTGGGTGTGAACGAGTCTGGTTGGTGTGGTCCTGTTTTTAAGCAACAGAAAATTGCAGGAAGGTGGTGGGGTGGCGAGCAGTCCTGAGGAGCTGGCTGGCTCTGCCCGCGGGTGAGGGGCAGGGGGCAGAAAGTGCTGTGGCCTCCAGCTCAGTCCTCGAGAGAGAAGTCTTGAGGTGGAGGGCAGTGGTCTGCGGTGGCCGTGTGGGAGGGCCCCCTGCCCTTGACGGCTCTGAGCCTCAGACTGTCCGTTGTCACAGCGGGGGTGTCTCGGGCGCTCTGGGGCCCTCAAGGAAAGCTGTGACTGTGAAGGACTGTGTCTTGAAAGCGTCTTTCACCTTGGAGAGGAGGACCTGTGGGCCTTGAGAGGAGGCGTCTCCCAGGACCACTTGAGATGCTCTCGGGTGTGACCCGAGGCTCTCACTGCCGTTGGCCCATTGGTGCCCCCGTCTCATAGGCATGAGGTCCAGCGGAGCGGACTTTGGACTCTAGGACCTGCCCATTTGCCAGTCCCAAGCGACCCACCGTATTTCAACCACTGCACGGGGGGACGTGCTAGTCCAGCCTTAGGTCAGGAGGATTTGTTGCAGGAAGGAGAGCTTAGGTGGGCTTTCTCTGTGGACCCCTTGGAGCCCCCTGCCGCGTCTGACCAGCTTGCTGGGGTGGGGCCGTGGCCGTCCGCGCTGTGGCCAGACTGCCGTCCAGGAGGTGGGGACGGAACTCGCCCAGCCCGAGCTGTCGGACCTGAGCCTGCGCCGTGCAGGGCTGTTGAGTTCAGGGACCCTGGGCACCGCCGCCGCTGGACGGATTTCGCACTGCCCCTGGGGTGCGGGAGCAGGCCCCCCTCTCGAGATCTGGGCCCCAGGGCACCGCCTGGGCACTGCCCTCCGTGCCCCGACCCCGCTCTGCTCTCACGGGGCCCACAGTCAGCATCCTCCGTGCCCGCCGGGAGGAGACGTCCGAGCCCCTGGGGCGCCTGCTCGGGTGGCCGGCCGGGCCGGAAGGCCAGTCAGTCCTGGGGGTCCTGGGCGTGAAGACAGTTGTGCCGCGTCGCGCAGTGGCGGGCTGTGCGAGGGTGGACGTGACGAGCCTGTGTGGCCCCCTCCCTGGCAGCGTTACTTCTGTGTGCTGGGCTTCGGGCGGCACGTGGAACCAGAAGGCTGCACGTGAGGAGCGGGACCGGCGCCTCTTCTGGGTGGCCCGGGGCCCTTTCTGGGCAGCGCTGGGCAGAGACCTGGGGCTGCGGGTTAGGGGGCTGCTCCAGCGGGCACCCCAGCGGTCGGGGCGCCCCGGCGGCTCGGGCCCGCCCGCCCCAGGCCTCTTTACCCCAGAGCTGCCTGGGGAGGGACATCCGTCTGTCTGGACCGGCCGCTTTGCCCCTTGGTCTGTGGGCTGCACAGACAGACGCCTTTACCTTTTAAGGCTCTGGTCGCCGTCGTCCCCGTGAGAGGAAGGCTGAGGGAGGCCGTGGTCTTCCCCTTTCTTCACATCTTCCCTTTTCTCTCTCGGAGGCCGGTCACCCTGAGCTGGGCTCTCCCTGCGTCACTCTCGCGGAGACCGCGCTGTCGTGCCTCTGGTCTCCTTGCGTGCCCGCGGGCGGCTCCTTTCTCCCCTCCAGCCCACAGCGGTTCTCGTTTGGCAGACGTGGAGGCCGGGCTCACCTCCTCCAGCAGTTGCATCCCAGCTGCCACCGAGGCCGCACTTCCCAACCCCCTCTGCAGACCCTGAGATGTGGACGAGCCTCTGCTCCTGCCTCAGGCCCGACCCCGCGGCCCGGAGGTCAGCAGGCCCCTGGGCTTGACCCTCTGAAACCCTCTGAGTCCATCTGAGCTCACACTCCTTGCCTGCCTGCCCTCCTGCCTGGGGCCCTGGGGACCCTAATTCCGTGCCATCTGCTTTGGGGCGCCTGCCCTGGATGGCGGGCCCTTAACTTGCTGGGTTGGTTTCCAGCCCTGGCAGGAATGCCTGGGTGGTAGGTTTGCAGTGGTGGGCACCCCATGTCTGGAGGAGCCTGGGCTTGGCTGAGCAAGTGGAAGCTGTCCCAGCAATCCTCCCACTTCCTGCAGCCCTGACCCAGGACCACCCCCCCACCGCATGGCTGGGTCCCGGCCTTCATGAGAAAGCGTGTTGTGAAGCTGGGCTTGGAGTTCAGCTGCCAGGGGGCCTGGGCTCTGGCTCGGTCAGTGGCTGTTGATGCAGAAGGCGCTTCTGGTGCACGGGTCTGTCCGAGGCTATGCCTGGTGCCAGCTTACCCGCTGGGCCAGTGTGTATGCTGGCTTGGGTTGTGGGCGTCCAGCTGTCTGTGGGGATGTGCCCTCTGTGATGCCCGCCCTGTCCACGCAGTGGGGGTGTGGGTCTTCCTGCAGCCGGGCCGGCTGGTGGGGAAGGTCTCTGTCTTGATGTAGCGGGAAGGCCAGAGGTTCCTGGTGTAAGGTCAGATGCTGCCCCCTGCCCGCAGCGTTCACGTGGCACCCGGGTGCCACCTCGTCCGTGTGCCTCTGGACTTTTAAAGGTTTTGTGATGAGTGATCTGGGGCTTTTCCAAGGGCAGGGCAGAAATGCTAGCTGTTAAATTCTTAGGAAAATGCTGTGACTGTGGGTTTTCATTCTCTTGATTTTACTGGGGCATGAAGAGCTGTTTGGCGTGCGCGCACACACACACACACACAC